>NC_088979.1:41323235-41338235 GCF_963932015.1 Anas acuta
TTTTGTGTGTTTGTTTGTTTTAATATATTTATGACCTTATTTTACCCCGTTGATCTGCCTGAAATATTCTACTGGAGCATTTTGGAGTATCTTGTATCAATATGCTTTATTTACTCTTTTGACACTAATTTAACTAATACATAGAGCATATGCTGATTAAGTAAATAAACATGAATTCCTTCCTTAACAGTAATTTAATACAGCTCTTCAACTGTTTCCAAATTGCCTTGAAAACTTCTGGTTTTTTCTCTCCTTTGGAATTTCCCTTCCTCTTTTCAATTCTGCTTTTAAGAGTAGTATTCAGTTTCATATTAAAACATTTAAATATAGATGTCTACCTGTCAATATCTAGATATGAGCTCCATGTCTAAGCTTCTTATGAAGTCAAGATGCAGTTGGTGTGGTTTATGGAGTCTAAAGATATTTCCATCAGGTGGATAATAGAAGCTGGTCAACTTCAATGCCTTCTTGGGTCCCTGGGCCATGGGGAGGTGTGAGGTGTGTGTGTGTGTGTGTGTGGGGGGGGGGGGGGGGGGGGGAGAATCCTTTTCTCAGCTTGATAGATATTCATTTGTCTATAACTGATTTATTATTATCTGATTCAATGGAGTCATATAAATTTAAGTGTGTTATCATGAGGCTGGATTGCAGCTTACAATGTCAGTTTAGTTCCCCTCACATAAGTGACCATGGTCATTTGAAGAGCCTTCAGGTAAACCGGTTGGCCTGCAGCTGCTTCTGTAGAGGAGTTCAGTTCTGTGTCATATCTCAATATCTCAAATTCTCAAGGAGTTAGCTCAGATATCATAAATCATCTTAATTAGCAGTAGCTGCTGTGCTGGATGTGGCTGGGATGGAGTTAACTTTCCCTGCAGCAACCCATACAGTGTTGTGTTCTGCACTTGTAGCTAGAACGGCACTATCACACCAGTGTTTTGCCTATTGCTGCACGGTGCTGGCACATCATCAGGACACCCTCCAGCCCCACAAGAGCCAGCAGGTTGGGGGTGGGCAAGAGATGGGGAAGGGACATCACTAGGGCAGCTGAACTAAATCGACCAAAGGGATATTCCATGCCATATGATGTCACACTCAGCAAAAAGAGTTGGGAAAGGGGAAGGAGAGTGAGGGGATCTCATTGTGGAAATGTTTGTCCTCCCAAACAATTGCCTTCTATGCATATTGAGGCCCTGCTTCCCAGAACGTGGCCGAACATTGTTTGTTGATGGGAATTAGAAAGTAACTTCTTTTCTCTCTCTGCTTCCACGTGGCCTGTTTTGTTGTTGTTGTTGTTTGTTTTGTTTTGTTTTGTTTTTCCTTTTTCCTTTAATTACATCATTTTTATCTCAAACCTTGAGCCCTTTGTGTTATATTTTCTTCCCCTTCCCCTTTGAGGAGGAAGAGGAATAAGAGTGATTGTTATTGAGCTTGGCTGCCAACTTGAGTAAAACCACCACAGCTACCAATTTTAGAAAAACAAATCAGAACTTTTGTGTCCTTATATAAAAGAATGAAATTTGTAACTATCAAGCTACTAAACATTCACCTTTATTTTCAAGATGAATCCTCTGTATGGCTCTTCCCATCACTATCTTCATTATTTTGTCAGGCTAATGCCTGAGATACACGTTTATGTATTACATACCTTTCCTGTGTTTTCTTTCCATTTTTTTTCACGTGCATATATGTTGAGAGAAAAAGCTCAGTGTCCAGGTTTCATCTGGGATAGAGTTAATTTTCCTTCTTGCTGATGGTATGGTGTTGGGTTTTGGATTTTTGATGAAAATAGTGGTGATAACTCATCAATGTTTTAGCTTTTGCAGAGCAGTGCTTACATTAAGTAAAGATCTCAGCTTCTCACACTGCCTGCCACCGAGGAGGCTGGGGGTGCACAAGAAGCTTAGAGGGGACAGAACCAGGACAGTTGGTTCTGACACAAAAAGATGAAAAGGATATTCCATACCATGTCATGATGAACAATAAAAATGGCCAGAGTGGGGGCAGGGGACACTCTGGGACAGGTTTGGCATTGGTCAGCAGGTGTTGAGCATTGTGCGTCACTTGCTTTTTATATTCTCGTAGTAATAGTAGTAGCAGCAGCAGTAGTAGTAGTTGTAGTAGTAGTGGTAGTAGTAGTACTCTTTTTTTTCTATCCTTTTAAACTGTCTTCATCTCAACCCATGAGCTTTCACTTTATTAACTGAAAACAAGTATCCACTTATCTCTGTTCTCTAAATTGTGTTATTCCAGTGCAAGGTGCATATGGGGGTGCAAATAAATCTCTAATCTGTGTACTTAGTTGTCCAGGTATGAGATTACTGTGGTCATTAAGACTTATACTCATATTAACACAGAACAGAACCTGAACAAATACACATTGCTATGAAATCAAGGGAGGAAGTCAAGAAGAATCTATGTAATCTTACAGGATGAGAATAGACTGGAGAGTTACATTAAGCACGTGAGACTATGAATGAAAAGATATTTAGACATGTTTGCTACTAGCCTTTTTCATTGTTTTACTCTAGAAATACCAGTTTGCACCTTCAAGCACGTGAACATTCTTGAATGTCTGACCCAAAATCTTCAGAAATTAAGTTCACTAATAAAGATATATTGTTCATGGAAGACGGGAAAAAAAAAAAAAAAAAAAAAAAAAAAAAAACTCTTATAGAGATTTTTTTTCTTAAAACTAAGATTTCTGATTAATTTCCTATAATTGTGAATCCTTTCCTTTCTCTTTCTCAAACTAAAATTTTAAAATCTTTAAAGTAGTGGTACTATGATAATATCCTGTAAAATATTAGCCAGGAAATGGTATATTTCCAAAAGAATTAAGGAGATACAGATGATATGACAAACGCTCGTGGATTTTTAAGGATTTCTTGTGTTTTAAATTGCCAGGTCATCCCTGAAAAATTCCCATTACTTTAAAATCTACTAAGATTTAAATATTTAAAATACATTATTTTACATATTCTTTCCTTTCTCTACAGTCACATTTCACTTCATTCTTGATAAACATTAATCAGTCTGTTTAGACTTAAAAGTAATTTCTTTTGAAGTTTTGTGTGTTGGTCTGAAAAACAATGGTGAAGTGAGATATTCACTGCAAATAAAAATAGTCCATTAATAACAATAATATAGAGCACTTACATGAGACTATCTGCAAAGCACTTTACGAACAATAACCAATTAATCTTCTCTAATCACTCAGTGAAATCCATTCATTAACTAATGGATCCCAAATCTTTAATGCAATAATAAAGTTCTAACAATATACCTGTGGCTTTTTTTTTTTTTTTTCTCCAGCAGAAATTCTCATTTCACTGACAGTTATGGTGGCTGAGCAGAAATGTGGGATGACAATTGCTCGGAGCCAGAGTCTGTAAAGTTTTACTCAATAATTTCAACCCCTAGAGCAACAGGTACCTGGTCTTGACTGGCAAAGGCTCTTATCATAACTGCCAAATTAATAATAATGAAAAGAAAGGGACTTGCCAAAGTGAAACTCGGGGTACTTCAGAAAAACAAAACATGAATTCAAAATGTTTATTTCATATTTCTTAAAACCCCTATAAAATGGTATTCAGGATACCTACACCTTATAAGTTAGCACTGGAAGTTTTTTGTTTGTTTTCTTAAATATCTCTGGAATCCTTGTTAGAGAGACTATTCTTGTGATTTCGTAGTATTTTTCCCATTATATGACATAAATACAAATATACAATTCTATGATAAAATTGTTCTAAAAGAAGACAAGGGTAATTGCATTTATAAATGCAATTGCTGGTAACTTCTGCAGCCTATGAAACATCCTTCTGTTCCTTGGAGATACAAGAGATTGTTATCAATGTCTTCTGACAGGAGATTAGGAATACGAAGTGATATTTCCACTTCCTAAATTTATCCCTCTAGGCTGGGAAGCTTGTAACACATTTGTTTAGTTTAAAAAAAAAAAAAAAAAAAAAAAAGTGTTCTGAAAATCTATCCAGGATTCAAATGTATATATTCAGTACCTAAAGTTCATTGCAATGTTATTTATGCATTCTGTCCAAGGGTAAAGATATGGTACAGGACTTACAGGACATCTGCTGCAACTTCCCAGAGCAGCAGATGGGGCCTGGATGAAAAACCTCCTCAGCCTTTAAAATGGCAGTTCCCTTTATTTAGGGAAACAAATGTTTTATGTTCTGTGCCTCTTGGCAGGAGCATCTGGTGAACCTCTTGTCTACCAAAGAAGTAAAGGAATGCACGCACAGCCATGAGATCCTGAGTTTCATATAAATTTTCTAACACTTAAGAGTAGCTGATTTTATGATGTGTTGGTCACAGCTGTATATGCAGTATCTTCATTTTATTTTTTTAATTCTTTGACTAATATTTGGCCAAAAAAAATCCCAATTTATTATTATTATTATTATTATTATTATTATTATTATTATTATTATTATTATTATTATTATTATTATTATTATTATTACTGCTAGTCCTTTTCTTGTGATCCTTGTAAGCAAGTATAATTCTAATCATTGTTCTAGTTGTGGAAAAGACGCGTAATGTTATGATATAATGTCCCCACATGCAGTGATCTCATCTTTTATTCTTTTATACAATTCTTTCCAAGGACTTCAGCTACCCCACCCCTCCTGTCAATGCATTCCCTCAGTGCTGCAAGAAAAAAAGAAATCCAACTCAAAGGCTTTCTCATTGTCCTTCAAAATTATTCCTTTAGCTTTATATAGGAAAAGGACAACGTATTCCTTAGCTACATTCCTCGGTTTGTATTCATTATCACTTGGAGCCAAACTTGGTGTCTCAGAATACTCGGCATTCTTTGCCCAGATCAACAAAAAATTTAAAACTTGAGCAGCTAACAGCTGAAAGGCCATATTCGTGGTCTGTGGTAGTTTAGGTTTAAGAGAGTAAAAAAATTCTTAAAGGTTGTGTTCCACACTTCTATCAGCTTGAATCCCTCACCAAAAATATTACAGCTTCCCATCGCTGGTTGTCATAAATAAATTGTCTGACTTCCAAAACACACAATTTGAAATACAAACCAGGTTAACCAGAAAAAATATTTTGTGCTAATTTTCACTATTTGTAGTAACATAAAGTAAATATTGAAAAAAAAAAATCATTAAAACTCTATACATTTTTTGAGCTTCCCATTGAATCGCTTACTCTATTGACAGATTATATCTCTTTTATCAGATTACAATGGACAAATGTTTCTTGTTACAATCTACTTATTGTTTTTGCTTTATGACATTGTGATAAAAGAGTTTCTAACAAATTTACCATCCTTTTTTTTTCTTAGAATATTCTGAAAATTAAAAATAATAATAATAATAATAACAATAAGGAAGTTGACTGTTTGATATTTAGCTGTTGCAGAGCAAGATTCACACTGGTTTTATTCTTTGTGTGCATTTTAAAACAGATTCTCTTTGACACAATGTAATACCATACAATACAGTAACATAATTAGTCCTGGTAACAGGGATAAAACCCCTAAACCTGTCCCTTAAATTCAGGTGGCTTACTCACATAACAGATATTTATGACCAGTTAATTTTGTAGCCATATGTAAACTACTTATTCATGTTGAATATAATTTATCTACATCTTCTGAGTTTTCTAACAGAAATTATAGGTTTAAAAAAATTGAGGAGTGTTCTTGAATATGAAGTTCAGTCTTGTCGTAGCATATTCTGTCATCATCACTCTCAGTTGCTATTGAAAGGTATTCAATGTACATTCTTCATGTACGGAAGTCTTCCCTTTTCCTTTGAATGGTACATGCAAATATTTCCTAAATTCTTTGGAAAAGTGCTATTGGATGGCAGTGTATTCTATACAAAGCTTAGAATTCTATATAAGGCTTAGAGTTATAGAAATAACTGCACTTTGAACAAGTTACTGGTATCCAGGAGGAACAGGTTAAGTCAGCCCTAAAGACAGAGATGTCTGTATTGGGCAGCTGGATTGGGTCTTGATATTCATCCTTGATATCCATTAGACATTGAAAATACTTAGATATCTTAGTCTCAAACAATTTTCCATCTTTAGCACCTACATTTATGATATAGTACAGAGATGCTGGGAGAGAAACTGGATGCCCACTTTGGTGGGATGAAGTTCTACACAAGCCAACTGGCAAGTTGTTTAAAGCTGAATAAAGGACCACCACTACCTAGGCTGAGGACAAGAATGAACTCTCAATACATCACAGAAATAGTGGACAACCTGATTTTTAAGACCTTCGTGTGGTATAAAACAAATGTGTTTCTTAGTTTCTAACACTGTTTAGTTGCTGACACTTCACACTCAAAGCCTCTGCTTTGACCAAGAATACAAGCTTGATCAGATCAATGCTACATCTCCCTTTGTTCACTCTGAGATGGTGTTAGGTCTTTTAATCATTATGCTGCCATTGGTTCCTGCTTTGTCATCTGTTGTGTTCCGGGACTTATTGATTTATGTACTCATATAATTATAATACAGTTTACAGTCCACAGGTTAACCTTTCCTCTTTATATAGTCTTTAAGAAACTGGGCTGACTGTATGATACAAGTTATTAATTGACCTTGTTGTGATTTAAACCAGCAGACCGTTCAGTGCCACACAACTATTTGCTCACTGACTCCAGTGGGATGGGGGAGAGAATCAAGCAAGGTAAACATGCAAAAAATCATCAGTTGAGATGAGAACAGTTTAATAAGGAGGAGGAGGAGGAGGAGCAGGAGGAGAAGGAGAAAGAGAAGGAGAAGGAGAAGGAGAAGGAGAAGGAGAAGGAGAAGGAGAAGGAGAAGGAGAAGGAGAAGGAGAAGGAGAAGGAGAAGGAGAAGGAGAAGGAGAAGGAGAAGGAGAAGGAGAAGGAGAAGGAGAAGGAGAAGGAGAAGGAGAAGGAGAAGGAGAAGGAGAAGGAGAAGGAGAAGGAGAAGGAGAAGGAGTGATGTACAATGAAGTTGCTCACCACCAGCCAAAAAACGCCTAGTCAGTCTCCAAGTAAAGACATCCCCCCAGCCAATTCACCCCAGTTTTATTGTCAAGCACATCTCCAAGCTTCTTGTGCACCCCCAACTTCTTTGCTGGTGGGGCAGCATGAGAAGCTGAAAAGTCCTTGACTCAGTGTAAGCACTGTTCAGCAAAAAATAAAACATCAGTGTGTTATCAACATTAATTTAATCCTAAAATAAAACCCAGCACCATACCAGCTACTATGAAGAAAATTAACTCAATCCCAGCAGAAAAAAAAAGGACATCTGCTAACACTTCCAGTGAAAGTGTAATTTATATTTTTTCTATGTATGTTCCATTTAATTATGTCTAAATATGAATGAAAGAGACTTTAATTTGTTGTTTTTATTGCTATTCTCAAAATAAATAAGTCATTTGCTATTCCCACACCCATCTGAATCCAGCACAACTGCATTTGAAACTAGCAAATGTACGTGACTACAATGGACTCTCATGCGTATCTCTCAGATTTCAGAGCTTCATATTTATAACAGAAAAGTGTGCAAATACTGCTTTACTTAATGATCTTATTTCTACCACTTTTCCCTTTCCCTTTCCCTTTCCCTTTCCCTTCCCCTTTCCCATTTCCCTTCACTTTTCCTTTTCTCTTTCTCTTTCTCTTTCTCTTCTCTCTTTCTCTTTCTCTTTCTCTTTCTCTTTCTCTTTCTCTTTCTCTTTCTCTTTCTCTTTCTCTTTCTCTTTCTCTTTCTCTTTCTCTTTCTCTTTCCCCCTTTTTCCCTTTATATCAGGCCAGGAAGTATTATCACCTGTTCTTTTATGTCATCCAGCCTATTTTAATATTTTTTTTTTTCAATCTCTTAAATCAAGCTTTAAATTCATGAACATTTACAGATTATTTACCCAGGTTTGAGACTACTGAAGTTCCTCAGGCAACCTCACACAAGAGGGATGATTATTTGGAAAGAAAATATGAGGTACTCTGATTAAGTCTAAGCACTTGACCTTCAAGTTAGAAAGCTGGCTTTGCATAATGCCTACCCATAATACACACAAAACCAAACATTTCTCTGAAAGCTACTACATATATGTCTGTGTGTGTACGGTTATGTATGTATGTATTTATTTATTTTGTCATCCTCTATAAGGCAAATGCAAGGGAAATATTCCCAGAAAAATATGTTGGGCAACTTTTGCTAAAAAGAAAACAGAAATATTTAGATAATATTGGTGCCATATTTCAAGGCTCAACTACTACATTTTGACCAGCTTTTGCTAAAAATAAATTTCTTGTTATCAGGGGCATTCTTCAACTAGTTTCAATTTCAAGTTCCCAGCAGTGTTCACTCATATTACAGCTTCTCAAATATAAATGTATTAACCATTCTATGGTTGCTAGAAGTTTGACCTGAAGCTTGAGATACATTTTCAGATGGAAGTTTAATAGAATTTCAAACGTCTTAATTTTTTTCTGACACATATAGAATTGATGAGAATAGTTTTAATGACACTTGTAAGAATTTTTAACTTAGGAGCTCAGTCACTAAAACAATAAAATATTTCCAAAAGCTGTAAAAAAAAAATCAACAGTTTTAGTAATGTGATAGTCTTATCAAAATAATACTAATGGAGAATACTCTGAGAGCATTCTATGATAATGTAACTTTTAATATTCATTTAATGTTTGTTTTTTTTTAAATAGAGATCTCATTATTATTGTAGTCTTTCTTCACCTTAATGAAGCTGATAAATACTTGTATCAAGATAGTGAAAATAGTCAGTTCATCATATTTTTTAGATGCATCTTCAAAAAGATGAAGAATTTGGGGGGAGGGGGGAAGAAAGGATTCTGTGGAAGTTTTTAAATAAAACAGTGTCCAAAAATAATAACAATAAAAATAATCTTATCTGCATTTACTCTAACATGCAGAAGATTCAGTCTTAGTAACCAATTAAAATATATAGAGTAAGTGAGCTCGGGAATCAGTGTGTATCCAGCTTGCGTTTTAACTGTAACAACTGCTGTTCAGAGATGGATCCCACTAGTGTGAGAAATTGTGTACATTGAGAGAATAACACAACATGTGATCTAAAGATATAACCTGATAGGATTAGTTGGTGTTCACCAACATGACAATCTATTTTTAATGGAACACCTTGATTAGGAAATGTAATTTGCTTGGGTTTATGTACTTTTTGATTGAATATGACTGTCTTACCTGAAAGATCTGCTTTTGTTGTTCTCTGTTTCATGCCTGACAGAATTTTCAAGCAGAAGAGGAATAAGATTAAAACATGTTTTTTTGGAGTGTTTGTTTATTTTCAGATTAAAAGTTCACACTTAGAAATGCATTCTTCATTTCTTAAAATGGTTGAAACAAAATGTGTAGTGCACATAACAAGAATGAACACCTCTATGCATTTGCTCATATAATCAACTCCAGTGTTACAATGTTTCACATGTATTTGTATGCATCTCTGTATGTATTATATATGTACATATATATATGTACATTAATATATTTTAATCATATGCAGGAAAATAATCAAATCAGGTTCTCCCCTGGATATACTCTGATGATAGGTATTGATATATAAATTCTTACCTGTAGTCACTTCTTCACTACAATTAAAATAAAATAAAATAAAATAAAATAAAATAAAATAAAATAAAATAAAATAAAATAAAATAAAATAAAAAATACAGAGGGTAAGGAAAATCCTGTAACTTCATATAACAGTATCATAACAAGTTATCAACTTTTATGCATCTGCTACTGCTAATGAAATAAATTAGTGAAAAAAAAAAAAAAAATCAAAACGGTGCTTTGAGAAGAAGCTGTTCTATCAACTATCACTGAGATTCATCTGGAATTCTGTTGCATGGGGAAAAAATATATTGCCTAAGAGGTCATGGAGGGGGTGAAATTGTATGTATTGTACTGTATTTAGACAAACTGTAACATTACTTATAGTATCTAAGTGCATTACAAATCTGTTAATTCTTAGATCCGTCGCCTAGAGAAGCTCTTACACCTATTTAAAACTGAAATAACATAATTATTAATAAAAATAGTCTGTAGTTAGAATGGAATGCAAAACTGACTTGTGCACAGAAAGAGGTCTGTTTTTCCTCAAAAGTACATTCTTAAATAAGAAAGAGTTGGAAATAAAAAGGAAACTGCACCTTGAAGTGAAAGAACAGGAGCAGATGTCCTTTAGCTGTGCGTTTTATTGATTTATAAACACTCAGTCAGGCTACCTCATCTCTGCAGAGTAATTTAGATATGGGAAAATATCTGTGAAATATATTGATTGCATTATTGATTGAAAAGCCAATTGCTGTTGCACTCCTGTTTTACCATTTAAGTCCTGACACATTTTGACATATGAGCCAGCTGTGACTGCTGCCTCGATACTGCAATGAGATAATGTGAAAGCTGTCATAACCACTTCTGTGTCAGCTTCAAGAATTTACGGTGTACTAGTGCTGCTGTTTAGCTTGTTTCTTAACCACCTTAATAATTAGGGTTTGTTAAAGCTTTTGCTGTTGCACATTTGGTTTATATATGTGCTGTTTTTATGTTTTCTTTCACACTGGATTGATACATCATGAACAAAAGAAATGTTGAAACCAGGCTGTTATTATTCAGTGCTTATACACATGGGGATGATTGCTTCTGCTCAAATATTTTTCTACTCTCCTTAAGGAATTTGGATTTTAGAACATTTCGCAGGGGAATTCTCACTTGTTTCCAGATCAGTTTACACTCAGCAGCAATAAATCAAGAGAAGACAGGAAAAAATCCTCTACAGCCTATTAACAACTCTGTCATTTATTTTGAAAATTTAAATTGGGAAAACCCAATGAAAGGAAAAACATATAATATCATATGTATGTTTAATATTTATCATACTAAAATAATTTTATATTTACTTATCCACCTGCAGTTGAAAGTAAAATGGATGAACATACTTAAGATCTTATTGAATCCTGGTACATAGTGGTAAATAAAAACCTGTTCCTAAAAAAGTCTTTGAAGAACAAAAGAAAATTTTCCTTTAACAGCTTAACAGTTTAACATGGCATAGACTGAATTATACAGTTTAATCACCTACATTCCTACTCTTATCAGTGGAATGATAAGGCATCTTCATAACAGTTTTAACTAATTTCTTTGATGAAATAGTCTATATGGACTTTTTGTTTTTCTAAAGGAGGTTGATTATATAGTTCATTCTTGAACTCTCTCTTGCTTATTTTCAGTTGTTCATTTCCCGATCTTTTGACCAGATCCAGAGCTTCAACTGCAATCCATGTGGGACTTCCCCTGTGCTCTGTCAGAATGGCATTAATTTAGATGGTTTCTGTACATACTTGAGATTGCACATTGGTAAATCTCACTGCAGGATTGGACTCTAGCTTCCATATTTTTCATCATAATACCTGTCTTTATTTCCAGGGTACCAGATTAATCATAGAATGGCTCCGGTTGGAAGAGACCTTAAAGATCATCTAGTTCCAACACCCCTGCATGGGCAGGGACACCTTCCAGTAGGCAAATTGCTCAAAACCCCATCCAATTTGGCATACAACACTTCCAGGGATGGCGCATTCACAACTTATCTGGGTAACCTGTTCCAGTACCTCACCAACCTGAGGAAATATTTTTTTCTTTATATCTAATCTAAATTTAGAGCTTTCAGTTTAAAGCCGTTACTCCTTGTCCTATCACTGATAAAGATTTCCTGATAAAGAGTCCCTCTCCAGCTTTCCTGTAGGCCCCCTTTTGGAATAAGAAGGCTGATGAACTATAGGTGACCTATAAGCAGTCTCTAGACCTGCTGTTTGGAGGAACTTCTGAACTTTTTTGGAATAAGTGCCTACTTCTGGAAATGAGGTATGGTCAAGGTGATGTTCCATAATTTTTCTTCCCTAAATAACACATGCAATATGCACCAGATTTTCTAAATAATCAGATCAAAATTACTTACAGTCCCAGAATATTATTGATTAGTTAGCAGCTCATAGTGGCCCACATGATGAGTCTGCAGAGCAAGTTTATTGTGCTTTTACTTGAAAATAAAATTTCAAGTGTTGAACACCAGGTTATAAGATGGATGGCCATCTATTTCATACTGCAAAACACATATGTGGAAAAATTCTTTTTAAAACAATGCAAACAGGAAAAAAAAATAGTAAGAGTTACTAGGGGGATTGGTTTTGTTTGTTTGTTTTTCTGGGTGATGTTGTAATTCTCTATTATTCTTATCATTAGTATTAACATTGGTATTTATTATAATTAGCAGGTTGAAGCAAAAGATTATCCAGTCATTAGAATTCAACATTGGTATTCAAAATATACCTCAATCTCATAATGATATTTTTGGGGAAAAAAAAAAAAAAAAGGAGGTGGTAATATAAAATGTTTTTGGTTTCTCTCTGTTTGCTTTTCAACTGAAAGTAAAGCAGCAATGCCATATCAAGGAACAAT
This sequence comes from Anas acuta, assembly GCF_963932015.1. NCBI lineage: Eukaryota > Metazoa > Chordata > Aves > Anseriformes > Anatidae > Anas > Anas acuta. The sequence goes on from NC_088979.1 coordinate 41,335,713, forward strand.
TATGAACATTCTTCATTAAATTCACTGTTTTTATTTGCCTTCTTATTTTAGTTATTTAAGATTTGGCACTGTTTTGTTACATGATGGGTTGATACCAACCAGCAACCAACCAGCCACCCTGACTCTCACTCAATTCCCTGTCCCAGAGGATAGGGAGAAAATAGAAGGAAGGCTAGATGATCCGTGGATCAAGATAATCACTATTTAATAGGAAATTAAAAAGCTGTGCAGACAAACAAAGCTAAAACATGAATTGACTCACTATATTTTATCAGCATGCAGATGTCCAGCCAATTCATGGGAAGCAGCATCTCAGTATGCACAGCAGATACTTAGAAAGACAAATACCATAACCATGACTGCCCCCCTTTCCTCATACTTTCCTTGAGCTTTTTTTGCTTAACAGTACATCATATGGTATGGAATATCCCTTTGGGTTGTTTGGGTCAACTGTCCCTTCCCAAACTCTTGCCCTATTTCCCTTTTTTTTTTTTTTTTTTTTTGGGGGGGGGGTGTTGATTGGAGTGGGTGGTGGTGGGAGAAGATGGACAGGGAGAAAGCCTTGACACTGTGCAGACACCTTTCGGCAATAACCAAAATGTTGGTGTCTTATCAGCACTGTTTGGTTTATTTTTTTAACTATAAATGCAAAGCACATTATCATACCAGCTGCTATAGAGAAATTTAACTCCTTCCCAGACAGACACAGTATATGCAATAAGATTTTTCTTATGGACCAGCTGATAAGACATATTACATTTTTACTTCTAGTGCAATAATGAGAAGCAAAGCAAGGTATAGAATCTTTAAGATCACAATAGTTTAGTTATCAAAGTGTAATGCTAGGCAAAGGAAAACTGGAAACAATCAAAACATGCCTGACTATGTCGTGGGTGTTCTAGGGCTGTTTGGAGCTCAGTTGATACTGGGATCCCACATGCTGGCCAGCTTCAGAAAAGGGTTGACGTTTTTAATGATATTAGCTAGTATGAATCAGAAAATACAAGTGACAAGTATTACTTGTCACTGCAGCTTTTTGCACAAGACTCTTCTGAGAGTACCCTCGTGCTTCAACTGCATGAGTTCTTCCTCCCATTCTTAACATTTTGCTCTTTCATCCCCTGATTTCATTACTACCTTGATAAGACCATTTCTGGACTTTTGAAAGAATTGTTTCACAAAGAATAACCCTTTAAATAGTTTTGGGTAGTGTCTGATCTAAAATTTACTTCAAGGACTAAGACAGGCATCTAGAATATTAAGTGCTTTAGATAAAAAAAAAAAAATAAAAATAAATCTCTTCTATTATTTCAGTCATCAGACTGCCTTTCCATGAAGTAACCTGAAAACTTGCAGATCTGACATTTCATTGGAGACCTATATATTGTTTCCATCCCCTCTGAGGAACACCCTTCACAGATCACTGTATTGGGTTTATGTGGCAAAGTTTTGGTAGCAGAGGACTGCAAGGGTGGCCTCTGTGAAAAGAATCCAGAAGCTGGCCCATGTTAGATAAGGGCCAATTTCAGCTGGCTCCAAAGGGACCTGCAGCTGGCCAGAGCCGAGGCAATAAGTGATGTTGTTTGTGCCTCTGTGAGAGCAGAATTAAGAAAGGGAAAATAAAAATATATATATAATAATAAAAACCTGCCATATAATAGCAGCTGGGAGAGTGTGGAGTGCCCTACAGACACCAAGGTCAATGAAGAAGGAGAGGAGAGAAGGTGCTCCAGGTGCTGGAATAGATTTTCCCTGCAGACTGTGGAGAGACCCATGGCAGAACAGACTGCCCCCATGCAGTCCATGGGTCCCACAGTGGAGCAGATCTCTATGCTGCAGCCCGTGGAGGAGCCCCCAGTGGAGCAGTTGGATGTGGCCTGGAGGAGGCTGCAGCCCATGAAGTACTTCCAGAGACAACTTTCTGATCTAGATAAGAAGTACTTGGTCAAAAAACATAACGTCATAAGCAACAAGTTAAATCTATCTTATATTGCTTTCTAACTGAACTACAGCTTGTCCTTACAGAACAAGCTAGCCCAGATCCACATTATGTTACAGATTCATCTTTAATGTGAAGCACACATTGTGTGCTAGATTAATCTTAACTACCTTGACACCTCGCTTTTGTCAGAAAAATATCTTTAAGTACTTAGTGAAAGGGATTTCCAATAAGCAAATAAGATCTTATGTGGACAGAGCTTTCTTTGTGAAGGTTACCTTTTCTCTTTCCATACCTCATTTTAGCAGTATAAACTATCTCTTTTCCTATATAAAGCAATTAACTCAGGTAGCAGGAATTCAGATTCACATGTCCACAACTGCTGTTGTTTCAAACACAAATGTTTGTTGTTGGGAATTGGATGTAGAACACTGAGAATAAGAAAAGTCTCTTGACAAGCTGAATTCATGTTTGAACAAGGAGAATGTTGTACTTCAGAGGTGTATATCTAAGGCACACTACCTCTTGGGATGACACAGCCCATAGTCTATTTTTTTGCTGAAGGCTGTGCCTAGAGGCATGAT
>NC_088979.1:41343235-41475735 GCF_963932015.1 Anas acuta
CCCCCCCAAAAAAATAAAATAAAATAAAATAAAATAAAATAAAATAAAATAAAATAAAATAAAATAAAATAAAATAAAATAAAATAAAATAAAATAAAATAAAATAAAATAAAATAAAATAAAATAAAATAAAATAAAATAAAATAAAAGACAAAAACAAGCCACAGAACATCAAGTTTCAACAATTTGAGGTAGAAGAACCAGGATGAATTTAAGCTTTGATCTTCCATAAGCCTAATTGCATGAAAGGAGAGAAAAATAAAAGCATGAAAGGATGGAATGTGACTATTTCCACTGAAGTCAGTAGCAGGAATTATGCATACAAGTTAAAAAAAGAACACAAATGTCAATCATTGGATTATGTACATCTTCATCGATCTGTGTACATCCCTTGAGGATTTGTCCTTAAAAATTCATAGGTCTGGGGCCTTGGATCATAAACTTTATCTAGTAATCAAAACTTTTTTAATTGTGTTGATACAGTTTGCAGCATTGCAACACCAGATGCATGACATTTAGTAATAATTACAAATATAAAAGATGTTTATTCCTTTAAAATTTTCTTATTTCTTTGGAAAATGTTGACATGATTTTGGAAGAAGTCTTCTTCACTTCTTAAAAGAGCTAGCTATGATTTTTAGAGCATATCTACTGTTATAAAAGAAAGCTTCAGCTTCTGAAATCCTGTCTGTATGTCAAAGTCCTATTAAAGCACGAAGCACTAGACTTCTTGCTCCATGACCTACAGCTTAATTTTGTGTCACCACTTAGCCTGTCTAGAAGGATTTGGTTTCTTTTTTGGGTCATGTAAAGTGTACTACTCCAGTACTTTGTTTAACTTGTGCTGTCTAATGTACAAAGAGAATTATCATCATTGTTAGGTGCACAGCAGAGTAAGCTGCATGATACACACTGTTAGTCTGATACCCTGTCTGATGACAGTTTATGGTTCACCAGCTTGGTTAAACGGCACATCACCAGTAGTGATGGGTGATCAATCTCATTCCCTATAGAATTGCTCCCAAAAGTGTCATTATTGAGAAATAAATCCAGAAAAGGCCATCAGAAGGAATCATCAGACCTTGTGTTTCAGTTCAGAGCTAAAAGCAAAGCAAAGGAGAAGTGTTTTTGGTTTTTTTTGTGTGTGTGTGTGTGTTTTGTTGTTTTTTGTTTGTCTGTTTGCTTGCTGGTTTAGTATTTTCAAATATAGGAAAATAATTAAGAAAAAATATTTAATTTCATACTACTTTGCAGACCTACTATAAAGCATAATGCAGATGCTTCATATAAAGTTGACATATATTTCCAAATGTTTTCAAGAACACTTTTTTCTCATCCAGAGAAAGAGAATTATGGTCTTCACTTTTTCCTTGCAGGCACAGGACGAAAGGAAAAAGTACATTAAGAGGACGAAGGCAAGAGTACATTACCTTACATAACTAACAGGATATTTTCTAGTCATGAAGATAATCTAAACTAGGGTGACCAATGTAAACTCATATTATTGCAATGAAAGATTCTTTCTTCCTACATCAGCCACACACACACACACACAAAGTATAATCTGATAAAGATTTCTCTATGTGCACATTCCAGTGCCACTGGAATACTGGAAGAATTGGAGAAGATTAGTACTCTGAACTCATCAGAAAGAAGGGAGGGAGGGAGGGAGGGAGGGAGGGAGGGAGGAAAAGAAAGAAAGAAAGAAAGAAAGAAAGAAAGAAAGAAAGAAAGAAAGAAAGAAAGAAAGAAAGAAAGAAAGAAAGAAAGAAAGAAAGAAAGAAAGAAAGAAAGAAAGAAAGAAAGAAAGAAAGAAAGAAAGAAAGAAAGAAAGAAAGAAAGAAAGAAAGAAAGAAAGAAAGAAAGAAAGAAAGAAAGAAAGAAAGAAAGAAAGAAAGAAAGAAAGAAAGAAAGAAAGAAAGAAAGAAAGAAAGAAAGAAAGAAAGAAAGAAAGAAAGAAAGAAAGAGAAGAAAGACAGGGAGGGAGGGAGGGAAGGAGGGAGGTTTGGATAGATAACCTTTATTAAGCAGCTATTCATCCTGCTCACCTATTTTCTTCTGACAGTATCAGAATCATTATTATCAGTCTTTATAGATAAGAACTTTCAATGTTCTCCAAATCAATAATTCCTCAATATGAAGTACTGCTTACCTATTCTGATCATGTTCTGAAATACGTTCAGATTATTCTTTCCTTAGAAAGTAAAGGAAATTATCTGATGAGTTATTTTTCCCCCAAATTCAGCTACACCTTAAATATCCAGGCAATAGTCAGAAGTCATTACATTCTGTCATAGTTCATGTAGGTATATTTTGTCACACAGTGTTTAACATTACGTAGTATTACAATGAAATATAATGTTCCTTTTGAGTATATTGGTTAAATTAGAAGGCCTCGTGATATTCCTAGCAAGCACTAGCCATCAAGCACTTTTAAGGTTTCCAGGACTCTAAGAACGTCTTTATAGTTCACATGAAAATACGCCATGGGGGCCCTAGAGGAGCGTTCATGCAGAAACATGTTCAGACAAATGACAGGATATTAGCATGTGGCAACAGAACACTGCACATGCCAGAAAGGAACTTTTCTAGCTTAAAAAGTTGTCTGTTTGTTTCTATTTTCTGTTTTGAACACAATCAGAATGAAGATTATTTGAAAACTCTCATTTCCCAGCAGGTACTCAAAAGACAAAAAAGTGGGCATTCTTTGGCAAGACAGTTTATGATTTTACTGAAACTTCCATAGTCCAAGGGAAGGAAGATGAAGAAATGAACCTCTCCAAATTGTACAATTTTAAATGTATTTTCTAACAAAGAAATTAATTACCAGTCATTTGAAAGGATGATAATGAAGCAATGACCTTTAAGATATTTCCTTGCTTTTGTATTAGGTTTTTTCAAACTACAAAAAAGAAAAGTCTTACAATAACATCATGACATCCAGATACTAAAATTTGCACCAAAATTGCTGCACAGGACAGAAAACTACTGAGAACACAACTAACACCACAAGTACATATTTTCTTGATCATATAGAAACATGAAGCTTTATATCAAGATTTCTACATCAATATTTGCTTTAAAAAATTTTACAGGTATATTGGTGGTTTTATAACTCACATATTTTTAACCACTGAAACACTTGCTTTTTCACAAGGAATTACACATAGTTTCTATCTTGATAACTCTGAATTACTGGTTGACTGAATTAAAGAAAGATACTTTAAGGTATCAACTATGAAAAAAATGCCCAATACACTTTTCATAAAAATGTTCCAGGACTTCACAGAAAATTTTATTAAAAGAAAGTTACTGTGTATATGCCTAGTAAAATCAATTCTAAGACAGTCTTTTAAGGGCAGTCCTTGCAGAGAGAGGTATAAAATTTAGCAGTGTCTTGTACAAGGATACATTCAGAGTGCTTTTGATTTGAGTGGCAGACCCTGTGTATATGTTGCTTCAAGTTGTAGGTTAAACCGATAGCAAGTAATTCTACATAAATATATAAACAGATAGTTTTCATCATTCGTTTTCAGACCACAACAATTACCATTATTATTGTTTTAACACTTCAAGTCATCAAAACTAAGGCCACACTGCTCCTGATGCAGCCTGGAATATGGTTTTCTGACTTGCAAGTGCACATTGTCAGCTCATCCAAAAATACTCCCAAAGTCCTTCTCTTCAGGACTGCTCTCTATCCTTTCTCTACCTAGCCTGCATTTGTGATTAGGATTGCCCCAACCCAGGTGCAGGATATAGCACTTGGCCCTGTTGAACTTCATGAGGTTTGCACAGGCCCACCTCTCAAGCCAGTCCAGGTCTCTCTGAATGATATCCCTTCCCTCCAGCATGATGACTGTACCAGAGAGATTGATGTTGTCTGCAAACTTGCTGACGGTGTACTCAATCCTACTGTCCGTGTCACCAGCAAAGATGTTAAATAGGACCAGTCTCCGTACCGAATCCTGAGGAACACCACTTGTCACCGTTCTCTGCCTGGACATCGAGATGTTGACACCAACCCTTTGAGTGCAATCAGCCAGCCAATTCCTCATCCACCAAGCGTCCAGTCCATGTCTCTCCAATTTAGAGACAAGGATGCTGTACAGACCATATAAAATGCTTAGCACAGCTTCAGGTGGATGATGTCAGTTGCTCTTTCCCTATCCACCAATGCTGTAACCATGTCATAGAAGGCCACAAAGTTTGTTGGGCATGATTTGACCTTAGTGAAGCCATGTTGGCTGTCACCAATCAACTCTGTTTTCAGGGTTCCTTAGCAAAATTTCCAGAAGGATCTGCACCATGATCTTGACAGGCACAGAGAGGAGACTGTCTGGCTTGTAGATTCCTAAGTCTTCTTCTTTTTTTTTTTTTCCTTTCTAAAAATGAGGGTTATGTTTCCCTTATTCCAGTCAGTGGGAACTTCATCAGACTGCCGCAACTTCTCAAACACGATGGACATTGACTTAACAACTTCATCCACCACTTCTCTCAGGACCCTTGAATGCCTCTCATCACCTTCAGATTCCTTAGGTGATCTTGAACCTAATCATCTCCTATAGTAGGTGGTTCTTCATTTTCTGTCCCTGTCTGCCTTTTGAGACTTGGGCTATATGGCTGGAGTACTTTTGCCACTGAAGACAGGCAAAAAAGTCATTAACTCTACCTTTCTCATATCCCAGGTAACCAGGTCTTCTGATTCTTTCAGGATAGGGCCCACAGTTTACAGTCTTCCTTTTATCACTGACATACTTGTAGAAGCCTTTCTTGCAATCTTTTGACATCCCTGTCCGAATTTAATTCCAATAAGGCTTTAGCTTTCCTAACCTGTTCCCTGGGTTCTTAGATGATTTCTTTGTATTCCTCTCAGACTACATGTCCTTATAGATCTTCTTTTTCTCTTTGAGTTTGTCCAGAAGCTCCTTGTTCATCTATGCAGGCCTCATGTGTTTTGGCTTGAGAATTCTCCTTTTTTTTCCAGGCAGTGAAAAATGCTTCATGAAAGATTAAATGATAAGAATGAAAGATTAAATAATAAAATAAATTGGATCATGTTCTCATGTCAATGGAAAGTGATAGGGAGAATTTTCTACAGTAATGTAGTTACACACAAACTCTTGAATAAGAAGGTCATGTTGCAGTTACTCCAGAGTTTTCTCCACACTCCTTAGGATTTTGTTGTTTTTCAGTTCTTAGATACTGTCAGCAATACGTGTTCAACATCCACACTTGGGAAATGCCTCTACAGAATGTAATTTTGTGTCTTATGGTTTGTTCCTCCTTCTGGCAAGTCCTTCATGTATCTGTAAAACTTAATATCCCAATATCCTGTACTGAGGCAATTATGATTTATTGGACTTTTTTTTGTTACACTTTAAGGCATTCAGTTTTAATCAAAATAACCACTCATTAACATTGTTCAGATGGAGGAACTGAGAAAAAAATTTAAAATATTTTTTTTGTAATGTAATTTTTTTTTTTTAAATGTAGAATATTTTTTTGTAATGAATGATAAACTTTTTCTTTGCATGAAGACAACACCTGCAGTATTTTTTTTTCCACACCTTGTATTCTTCATAAAATTGGGAAAATTATAAAGTATGTCACATCTCAGATACACAAGAATAAACACAACCACTGTAGGGCAACTTCAGTAAGAAATTAGAGGACAGAAAGTAATATTATGATCACAAACAGATACAAGTGATTTTTAAATTTTCATGAACTGGTGAAAAATACCTTCCCACTCAGAAACACATGCAGCAGAGACCATTGCTGCAAAATTAGTGCCAATCTCTTCACTGGACCATTCAGTGTCACCAAGTATTCATCAGATGTGAATTATGCTTTGAACAAATTGCCTGAAGGAACAGATACAGGGATTTTCATGTTCCAAACGTGCCTTTCTATTAGTATCAAAACAGTCCAGTGGAGGATATCTCAACCCCTGAAGACATGGAATGAGCAAAAATGCTACAATATTCAACCATTATTCCAAAGTGCAGTCTTTAAAAATGAAAGAAATTGTTTAGTTGGCTTGAGTCCCTATTCACTTAAACACCATTATAATCACCCTTATGATGAGCCATACCTCATTATAATAACAGCCAAATTGCTTGCCTCCCAAGGGCAGACCAGCAGTCAGGGTGGATTGTACTTGTACTTAAAATAACCAAGAATAATCAAGATGAGTCTCTCAGATTGACGATGTATGGCCACTTTTGCATAACTAATGGTGTTCTGAAAGGAAAAACACTACAGATTAAACAAAAAGAATTAATCTGATTAATATTGATTGAATGTATAACAGTAAGTAATGTATCAGCATATTTATTGCAGTTATAACATCTATTTTCTAGGCAAAAAGTTCATTTCTTTAGGTGTCCAAATGGATCTTAAAATCTTGTATAACATTTGTATAAAACTTGCATATTTCTTCATACAGTACAGTATCGCTTTTATCCTTTTAATTGGTGTCAATAAAAAATATTGCTTTTTAATCAAAGGAGCAAATCATGAACGGTATTTTCTGACAGTGAACTCTGCAGAGCTGTCAGTTTACACCTAGTGAAGACTTGTTCAATGGGGTTTGTTGTGCCTTCAAAGAAATAACAATTATGCTCAAGATGTTTGCATCCTGAAACCATAAGAAATTTGTATGGTATTGTGTTTCATTACAAATACCAAACATAAATGTGGTTCATCAAAAGATTTGTAAAGGTTCATGAACTTAAGACTGGCTTTTAATTAACATTTTGACTAACTGATACTTTTTATCGAGGTCATACAAAATTTCCTTACTTCATATTAAAAAAAAAAAAAAAAAAAAAAAGCACTGAAGGTTCAGCTCTGTTTTCCTTTCACAGTTTTATGTGGTGGTCATTAAATCACCAGAGTCCCTTCACTACGTCAGGGAATTTACTGTGAATAAATGAGAGGGTGAGAAATAAATACATGGCTATTAAAAAGTTAAAATACGATACCATATAATTCAGTAAAATAAAATGTTGGCTAAAAAATCTGAAATTGATACTAATTTAATGCTTATTTCTAATTACTTATCATCAAATTTTGAATAGGCAGCACTTTTAAATTAATTTTTATTTTCTGAGATGTGAGTTTAGCTATATTAGCAATTAATTCTATAATCCTTCCCTTCCCTTCCCTTCCCTTCCCTTCCCTTCCCTTCCCTTCCCTTCCCTTCCCTTCCCTTCCCTTCCCTTCCCTTCCCTTCCCTTCCCTTCCCTTCCCTTCCCTTCCCTTCCCTTCCCTTCCCTTCCCTTCCCTTTCCTCTCCTCAAGTCTCCTCAAGTCTCCTCAAGTCTCCTCTCCTCAAGTCTTTTTTTTTTACTATTTTTCATTTCTTCGCAACACTCCATATCTTTCTGAAAGGAATAATCTTCATGGAAAATTAATGTTTTATGCCAATAATTTTACAGATTTTCCTGGGGTTTCTCCTCCTACTGGTTTACACTGAAAAGAGGACAGTTTCAATTTGTGCCTTTAAAACTATTTACTTGTGTATATAAATAAATGTCTATAAATCCATTTAACTTTATGCTTATCTGTTACACAGAATTGAAGTTTAAATGAGGCAAGGAAAACTGCACTGCCAAGAAAGAGTTAAATAGAAACTTGAATCTAAGGACACATATATAGCAGCTCTACAGAGCATAAAAAGGAGAGAACTCAATACAAGAAAAATTTTGCTTCCTATCTTAACTAATTGTACTTTTTTCAGATGTTTGGTATATATGAGCATTGTTATTTACATATAGCTGAAAAACAGCTATCATTGATTCATAAGAGTGATTGAATGGCATAGTTTGAGTATAGTGTAATTACTGCATACATGAAATGATTTTAAATGTACTGAAAGAACATTAATCTTGTATGTAGGATTCACAAGTCTTGTAAGTAGCCACTTTAATGCCAAAATATGCTTAGTGATCTGTGTCGTAGCTGGTTTGCTTGTTTGTATGAAGATGAATACATTGCACATTGTGACTTTATTCCATGACAAATCTGTTCTGCATCATAAATCATAGAATCATTTAGGTTGGATCTCTAAGATCATCAAGTCCAACTGTTAACCTAACACTGCCAAGTCTACCACTAAACCATGCTCCAGAGTACCATATTTACACATCTTTTGAATATCTCTAGGGATGGAGACTCAACCACTTCCATAGGAAGCTTGTTCCAATGCTTCACAACATTTTCAGTGAAAACATTTTTACTCTCAACCAGCTTATCCTCTGATACAATTTACAGCCATCTCCTCTTGTTTTATTGCTTGTTGCTTAGGAGAAGAGATGAACACTCACTTTGTTACAACATCCTTTGACATAGTTGTAGAGAGCAATAGGGTCTCTCCCGAGCCTCCTTTTCTCTAAGCTAAATAAACTCAGTTCCCTCAAATGCTTCTTGTAATACTTGTTTTCTAGACTCTTCACCAGTTTCATTGCCCTTCTTTGGACATGCTACAGCAGCTTGAGATCTTTCTCATAGTGAAGAGCCCAAAACTGAACACAGTATGGGTGTGTTCTGGGCCACTGGGTGTGGCCTCACCAGAACCAAGTATAGGTGGACAATCACTTCCCTAGTCCTGCTGGCCATACTATTTCTTATACTAGTCATGATGTATCTCATGGTCTTCTTGGCCACCTGAGAACACTGATGGCTTATATTCAGATAGCTATTGACCAATACCCCCAGATCATTTTCTGTCAGGTAGGTTCCCAGTCATTCTTCCCCCAGCTTGTATCATTGCATGGGGTCATTGTGCCCCAAGCTCAGGACTTGACACTTAGTCTTATTAAACCCATCCAAGCTATGAGCAGCCAGTTTCTCAAAGAGAATGTTGTTGGAAACAGTGTCAATACCTTTTCTAAAGTCTAGGTATGCAACATGCACAGACTTTCCCTGTTTCACTAAATAGGTCGCCTTGTCACTGAAAGAGATCTAGTTAGTCAAAAAAGACCTGTCTTTAAAAAATTTGTGCTTGACTGGTCTTGATCACCTGGGTTGTCCTGTATGTGTTGTTTGATGGCACTCAGGATAGTCTGCTCTGTAACTTTCCATGGAACCAAAGTCATACTGACAAGCCTGTAGTTCCCCACGTCTTCTTTCTTCTAGATGGGCATCACATCTGCTAGCCTCCAGTCATCTGGGACCACCCTTGATAGCCAGGACCTCTGATAAATGGTGGAAGTGGCTTGGCAAGCACCTCTACCTGTTATCTCAGTACCTTTTGGTGAATCTCATCTGGCCCTACAGACTTGTGTCTCCCTAAGTGGTGTAATAGGTCTCTAACCATTTCCTCTTGGATGATGGGGGCTTCATTCTGTTTTCTTCCAGATCAGGGGGCTGGATACCCAGAGAACAACTGATCTTACTACTAAAGACTGATGCAATGAAGGCATTAAGTACCTCAGCCTTTTCCTTGTCCTTTATCACTGTTTCCCCCCACATACAATGGATGAAGATTCTCCTTAGTCCTCCTTTTGTTCCTAATGTGTGTATAGAATCATTTTGTAGTTACTAATGAAAGTAGCCAGATTCAAGTTGGGCTTTTGCCCTTTTAATTTTCTCCCTGCATTCACAGACTCATGACTTCTTTGTAGTCCTCCAGTGTGCCTGACCCTTCTTCCAAAGGCAATAAACTCTCTCTCTCTTTTTTGTTTGCTTGTTTGTTTCTTTCCTGAGTTCCAGAAGAAGCTCTCTGTTCTTCTAGGACAATATTGTTTCCCACTGGTTTATCTTTCAGCACATGGGAACAGCTTGCTCCTATGTCTTTAAAATTTCCTTCTTAAAGACTGTCCAGCCTTCCTGGACTCTTTTTCCCTTTAGGACTGCCACACAAGGGACTCCACCAACCAGTCTCCTAAATAACCCAAAATCTGCCCTTCAGAAGTCCAAGGAGACAGTTCCGTTAACCCCCCTCCTAACTTTTCCAAGAATCAAAAACTCCATTACTCCATTACTCTATTATGCCCAAGACAGCCTCCAATCTTCACATCACCCACAAGTCCTTCTCTGTTTGTAAGCAAAATTTTCAGTGGGGTGTTTTCCTAGTTGTCTCACTCACCAGCCATGTCAGGAAAGTTATCTACCACACATGCCAGGAACCTCCTAGTCTGTCATATTATGTTTCCAGGAGACACCTGGTAAATTGAAATTCCACATGAAAACAAGCACTAGTGATTGTGAAACTTCTTCATGCTGCTTATAGATTATTTCATCTGCCTCTCCATCCCAGTTGGGCAGTCTATAACAGACTCACACCATGACATCATCCTTGTTGTCATCCCTGGTTCTTACCCATAAACATTCAACCTTATCTTTACCATCATTAAGCTCAAGACAATCAAAACAATCCCTAACATAAAGGGCTACCCCACTGCCTCTCCTTTCTATCCTGCTCCTTCTGAAGAGTTTATAGCCATCCATTGCAACACTGCAGTTGTACGAGTCATCCCACCATGTTTCTGTGGTGGAAACTATATCATATTTTCCCTGCTGCACAATGGCTTCTAGCTCCTCCAGTTTGTTGCCCATGCACACAGTTGGGATAGTGATTCTGTCACCTTTCAGGGGAGGGAAATCCATTCTCAGGTACTTTTGTGATTTCTAACCTATCAATATCCCCTGTGTCATTGCTGCTGCATGGCTCTCCAACCCCTACCCCTACTGGGAAAGCAGACTGAAAAACCTCAACACAATATCACACAAACGTTGGTGTGCTGTCCCCAGGCTTATCTCTAGCAGCCTTGGTTTTATCCCTTTCCCCCTTCAAATCTAATCTGAAGCTCTTTCAATGAGCCCTGCTAATTCCTATGCAAAAAATCTCTTTCCCCTTTGAGAGAGGTACACCCCATCAATTGCCAGCAGGTCTAGTGTCCTATAAAGCAACCCATGACAAAAAGAAACAAAGTCCTGCCGGTGACACCAGGCTCAGAGTACTGATCTGTTGGCTCTTCTTGTTTCTCTGCTCATTTTCCTCTGCAACTGGAAGGATAGAGGAGAACACTAATTAAATGTGTACTATCTCAGAGATAGTAAATAAATAGATAGTAACTCAGAGAATTCTTTCATTTTTTTATATTTTGTTTTGTTTAATTGTTTGTTTATTTGTTTGTTTAAGACAAGGTTTGAGCTCATAGTCATTGTGGTTTGAAATGTTTTGAAAAGTCGGGCTTGGCTTTCTTAAGAAGTAAGATAATCGGAAAATGGAATAAAACAGAGTGTCTTTCAAAAGTCAGTTTCAAGAAGAATGATAGTTTGTTTTTTGTTTTTGTTTTTATTTTTTCCCTGGTAACACTATAAATATATGAAAGATTAAAATAATCTGGTTTACAATGTAATTTTAAGTGTGGTAATAATCGGGGTATAGGAGAGATGGGATGTGCACAACAAAGAATAAAACAGAAAAACAGAAAGCTAGATTAGACTGTGTATGTATCAGACATTTATAGGAGATTGATATAGAAATAGACCACAACTCACAGGAAGTGACCTAATCTGTTTTCTGTTGAATTCAGGAGTCTCATACAGGCAACGCTATATGAATTGACAACACTATTTTTCAAGATGTATAACTGCATGAAAAAAGGGAACTGCTGTGGCATTCACTTCTATTTTATTGTTCTGCTTGGGTCTCCTTCCTTGCCTTCATCCAGAGAGCAGCCAGAAAGGCTTTAGTAGTGCAGCATTCAACATTATCTAGCTGTTTGCTTCATATACCTAGTAGCATTTCATGGGTGAAAAGAGACATGACCTATAAATTATACTTTTTCTCTGTGCAAAGGTGTCTGGGCCCTTCACACACTCTAGAACATAAAATTACTCTTTGAGTGAATTATACAAGAGAAACAACAGAAACCTTATGCATTTCCTTCCTTACATCACTTCACTCTGTGCTGGAAGCACAGCACAGTGTGGCTTTGCTTCCCTCTCTAACTGCATTCCTTAGGCTCTGAAAGGAAAGAGAACTTAGCTCTAACTTTGCTGGATCACAATTTGGAGTGGAGCTTGCAGGCATCAACATCAGTGTCAGCTCAGGGTTTAGACAGGCTTGTGAAAAGGAAAGGGAGATAGAGAGAAATTATTCTTGGCAAGATCAGTTTCACTCATTTTCACCACAAAAATGACTTTACACTTAGAAACTAAAGTGCATGTGTATGTGTGTGTGTGTGTATGAGAGTATTACAGCAGATGGAAAAGATAGAAGAAAAGTCAAAAGGTAAATCTCACTTCCTACTACACTCTTTTTTTAATCATCTGCAATCTCACAATGCAATCAGCAGTATTCACACATAGCTACTTTCACACACAGAAGACAGAGGGATGGAGCCTGGGAATAAAGTCTTAGGGGAGATAATACATCGCAAATGAAAGGAGAGTAAAATTCCCTTTGTTATCTGATATTTTCACTTTGTTGAGTAGGGTGCATTAAGGCTAGAAGTTATAGACAAAACCAGGTGTAGAGGTATTCATATCACAAGTTCTAGAGGCAGCTGTAAATGATTATTTTTTTTCATGCACACATAATCAGTTATCTAATTTTTTAGACACCAACAATGACAGGAGTTTTAGGTAGTGTGGAAACCAAAGCTTATATGAATTCTTAAATGCAAATTGAAGTGGCCCACACTTACCTAGTGTTTGAGACATTGGGACTTCAAGCCAAGGCTGGAGTACAATGAAGAGCTACTATTCATTCATTGTACCAAAAAAAGAACTGAAATGTCACAGTTTGGTGAGTCCAGTGTGTAAAACCAAAAAGAAAAAAAAAATGTATGTATATATATATATATATATATATATATATATATAATTTTTACCTTTTCCTTATTTACACTCAAATGAAAATTATTAAATGAATGTACTATTATGCACATCTGGGAAGCCCTAGCATGAACTTTACTGCATAGTGATCTATACATTCAGCAAGCTTTTAAACAGTTAGTTCCAACATGACAGTTTACTGTTTGTGGTACTGATGAAAAGCAATAGAGGAGCTTGCTTCTTTTAAAAATCATAAACATTCGGCAGAATCATTTAGTAAATTCTTATTGCAGAATTTTGCTAATAGGGCTTAGAAAAACCCCAACTAAACTCTCACATACCTAGTTGAATTGGCAAGATAGCCCCCACTTTCAGTGTGTTTGTAAACTGAAAAAATTTGAGAGGTTTATTGAGGAACAAAGGCACAAATCCGACTCTCCCAATGACATAACACCACTTTGGAGGTATTTTTCTGAATGGACCTATTTGTCATGATGAAAATAATTCAAACTCTTATTCTTATTTATGATATATTTTAGGGCTAGTTCTCTTTAATGTTTTTATAAAGGAACTGGACACAGAAGTTGAAAGTACACTAATGATTCTAAATTAATAGTTTTTAACTCCCTGTAAGGTACACAGACCTTACAAAGAGTTCTTAGATATGAGCGCCAGTCAATCACCAACCACGTGAAATTTAACAAGAGCAAGTGATGGATTCTGAACCTGGGACAGCTTAACCTTGGGTATATTTACAGACTGGGGGATGAGGGGCTGGAAAGCAACCCTGCAGAGGGATCTGAAGATTTTAGGTGATGGCAAGATGAATGAGTCAACAACAGTGTGCTGTGGCAGCCAAAAGGGATAACTGTATCTTGGAGTGCATCACGCACAGTATAGCTAGCTGATCAAGGGAAGTGACTGTACTGCTCTACTCTGTACCAGTGCAGCCTTACCTTGAGTACTGTGTGCAGCTTTGGCACCACAATATAAGGATATAAAACTCTTAGAGACCATCCAAGGGAGGGCAGCAAAGATGGTGAGGGGTCTAATTGGGAAGACATATGAAGAGCAGATGAGGTCACTTTTTTTTTTTCAGCCTGAAGAAGAGGAGATTGAGAGGAGACCTCATTGCAGCCTACAGCTTCCTTGCTGGAGGAAGAAGAGCGAGAACAGAGGAAGGGCTGATGATCTCTTCTCTCTGGTGACCAATGTCAGGACCCAAGGGAATGGCATGTGGTTGTGGCAAGGGAGGTTCAGACTGAACATTAGAAAAAGGCTCTTCACTGGGTGAGGCACTGGAACAGGCTCTCCAGGGAAGTGGTCATGACATCAAGCTTTCCAGAATTCAAGATGTGTTTGGACAATGTTCTCAGACATATGGTTTAATTTTTCAGGTAGTCCTATGTGGATACAGGAGTTAGGCTTGATGGTCCCTATGGGTCCCTTCCAATTCGGGACATTCTATTCTGAAGGACAATATTTATGAGAAAGCCAGAACAATTTCCTGTCCCACTGGACTCTCTCAAGCAGTTCCCTGTCCTTCTTGAACTAAGGGGCCCAGAACTGGATGCAATATTCCACATGAGGTCTCACAAGGGCAGAGTAGAGGGGGAGGAGAACCTCTCTTGACCTACAAACCATGCCACTTCTAATACACCCCAGGGTGCCATTGGCCTTCTTGGCCACAAGGACACAGTGCTGGCTCATGGTCATCTGGCTGTTTACCAGGACCCCCAGGTCCATTTCCCCTACACGGCTCTCCAACAGGTCAGTCCCCAACTTATACTGGTGTTTGGAGTTGTTCTTGGCCAGATGCAAAACTCTACACTTGGCCTTGTTACATTTCATTATATATGATATGTGGATATCAGGATATTCAGGATATGTGGATTTGAGGGGTAGACATAATACACCCTGGAGTGATAGACCTACCCAACTGTAAAGGTGCTAATTGTGTAAATGTTGTGGATGTATTCAATTCCAGATCATGAACAACATGCGTACAATGACACAGGGTGCTGGAGATGTCAATGAGTCAAGTTGCAGCCCTCCTAACTCTCCTATTTCATCTTTCTAACTCTCTACCACTCTCAGTTATTTTAACAATTGCCTGAAGTGTTCATTCATGTCAAAGTGTGTTATTTACTTCTTATTATGTGACATTACAAGACTCCATTACAAATTGAGAGAAACATATTGCCTTCCAAAGTGTAAGTCTTACCTTATTATCTATGAATAGAAATGAGTGCTGGCACTAGAAGGCAACTACTTACAGAAGATACTCTAAATGTTATGTACAAAGTTTCATTTTTGATAATGTAGCAAAGAAAGATAAAATATATCAGAAATACTCTACTGAATGCATTTATCATTCATGTTGTCAGCCCATCAAGTTTAGTCGTATAATTCATAAGCTGATTACATGGAAAGTCAATGAATCATATAGTTAAATATTTTCTAGTGGCTTTTTGAATGATAGAGTTAATCAATAATGTACCTGAACAGCGGTAATCTCTAGGTGTTATTGCTAATAACCAAACCTTCATGAGGTTAATGTATATAAATAGGTATCAAAAGACTCTAAAATCATCATCTAATTCTACTCATAAAAAAGCTAAAAGAGAGGCTACTCATTACTTTTTGTAAAAATAAAATAAAATAAAATAAAATAAAATAAAATAAAATAAAATAAAATAAAATAAAATAAAATAAAAAAAAAAATAAAATAAAATAAAATAAAATAAAATAAAATAAAATAAATAAAATATTGTTGTTGTTGTTATTTTTATTATATTTTAATTCAATGGAATAATTTCCAAAACCATTTTTTTATAGGAGTGGTACTGTTACAAAGGCATAACACGGGTAGGTGAATACACAGCTTCAAGAGTACTATACTTGTTCCAAGTCTAAATGCAATCGCTATTACACTTCAGTGCACTAAAACTGTTATTGGTGTATAAAAGAAAGGAGGAAAATACACTGAATATAAAGAAATGGTGAATGTCTCATTGCATTATATCTTAAATAGAACATTTTGATTATGTTATTATTACTTGTTTCTGATGACATATGTAGAAACTCTTTCTATGAAGACAATCTAGTAGCCTTCCACACACTTCTATGTCTTTGAATATAAAGAATAATAAAGAAAGAAAAGTTCATGAGACTTAGTACCTCAGTATTAACCTAAGGAAGCAGTTTTATAAAAGTGGTTGATTAAATTAACTATATATCTAAAAAAAAAAAAAAAAAAGTGTTTTTTGTTTTTGACCTCTCAGGGAGAGATCTTGAGCAAACAAGATTTTCCTCTAGAGGTATTTTAGAAACAACTTCCCTAACTACTCGGTATTGTTTTCTGAAAGGCTGATACTAGGTGGAAGCTAGACTCTTATAGTACGTGAACTAGAACTCATTCTCCACAGTTATCTGCTACTTCTACAGTATGCTGTAAGTTTTTTTATTTTTTTTTCTACTTCCTGCACAAAGTGAATTCATGACAAGAACAACATATAATCATAACACTGACTTATTTTTAAATCCCCAAACATTTAACATTTGAAAAATGTAAAAAAAAATAATAATAATTTAAAATCTTGTGTGAAATCCAGAGGGACCTTCACAGGCTTGTGAGGTGGGCCTGTGCAAACCTCATGAGGTTCAACAAGGCTGTCCTGGTTTCAGTTAGAACAGAGTTAATTTTCTTCCTAGTAGCTGGTAGAATGCTATGTTTTGGCATAGGATGCAAAGAATGCTGATAACACCCCGATGTTTTAATTGCTGCAGAGCAGTGCTTATACTAAGCCAAGGACATCTCAACTTCTTGCTCTGTCCTGCAACAGGCAGGCTGGGGGTGCAGCAAGAGCTGGGAGGGGACAGACCCGGGACAGGTGACCCAAACTAGCCAAAGGAGTATTCCATACCATCTGAAGTCATGCTAAACAATATATAGGGGTGGCTAGCCAGGGGAGGGGAGCTGGACTGCTCGGGGTTAGGCTGGGCATCGGTCAGCGAGTGGTGGGCAATTGCATTGTGCATCACTTGTTTGTACATATTATTATTAGTAGTACTATTATCCTCATTGTATTGTTGTTATTGTTATTATTATTATTATTATTATTATTATTATTATTATTATTATTATTATTATTATTATTATTATTATTATTATTATTATTTTCCTGTCTTATTAAACTGTCTTTATCTCAACTCACGGGCTTCACTTTCCATTTCTCTCCCCCATCCCAGAGAGGGAGAGGGGAGGGTGAGCGAACGGCTGTGTGGTGTTTAGCTGCTGGCCAGGTTAAACCACGACAAAGGCCAAATGCAAGGTCCTGTATTTGGGCCAGGGAAATGCCAAACACAAATAGAGGCTGGGCAGAGAATGGATTGAAAGAAGCCCTGATGAGAAGGGTCTGGAGATGCTGGTTGAAAAAAAAGCTCAACGTGAGCTAGAAATGTATGCTTGCAGTCCAGAAAGTCAACCATATCCTGGGTTGTATCAAAAGAAACATGGCCAGCAGAGTAAGGAAGGTGATTTCCCCCCTCTACTCTGCTCTCATGAGATCCCACTTAGTGTTCAGCTCTGGGGTCCCCAGCACAAGAAAGGCATGGAAGTATTAGAACGAGTCCAGAGGAGGGGCACAAAGATGATCAAGGGGCCGGAGCACCTCTCCTATGAAAACAAATTGAGGGAGGTGTGGTTGTTCAGCCTGGAGAAGAGAAGGCTGGAAGACCTTCTTCCAAGTACCCAAAATGGTCTTATGAGAAAGCTAGAGAGGGACTATTTATCAGGGAGTGTAGTGATAGAACAAGGGTCAATGGCTTTAAACTAAATAAGATAGGTTTCAACTATATATTAAAGAAGAAATTTTTTCCTCTGTGGGTGGTGAGACTGGAACAGGTTGTCCAAAGAAACTGTGGATGTCCCATCCCTGCAAGTGTCAAAGGCCAGGTTGGATGGGGCTTTGAGCAACTTGGTCTAGTGGAAGGTGTCCCTGCCCAAGCAAGGGTGTTAAAACTAGATGAGCTTTTAGGTCCCTTCCAACCCAAACCATTCTATGATTCCGTGAATTCTTTCAATTATCCCAAATAAAATTTAAAAAAAAATGCTATTTCATTCTAACCTGCTTTTTTGTGCCCTTCAGATTTTGCACAACAGATATACACAAAAAATAATGATTAATATATGCAATAGAAAGAAATCAGCAGATAACACGTGTGTTTCGTCACTATTTGCCTAATATGTAAATGTGTAGTGGACTCAGTTATATGTGTATTGTTCCTCTGATTGGTATCACTAGAAGGCTCATATTTGTTGGAAGGATACTAGATATATATGAAAGGTATATGAAATTCTGGTTGAGGTTTTGTCTGGTTTGTTTTGGTGAAACTGACCGGTAAA
Organism: Anas acuta; assembly: GCF_963932015.1. Taxonomy (NCBI): domain Eukaryota; kingdom Metazoa; phylum Chordata; class Aves; order Anseriformes; family Anatidae; genus Anas; species Anas acuta. The sequence goes on from NC_088979.1 coordinate 41,361,437, forward strand.
ACCAAAGTACTTCATAAGAGCATCATATAGACAACATGCAGGTGAACTTCATCTCCTGCCATTGCTGTTGGCTAACCAACAGCATCTCTTTATTGAATAGTAAAGACAAATAGGCACCTTTAAAAGTAATTAGAATCATAGAATCATAGAATCATAGAATATCCTGAGTTGGAAGGGACCCTTAAGGATCATCAAGTCCAACTCTTGACACCGCACAGGTCTACCCAAAAGTTCAGACCATGTGACTAAGTGCACAGTCCAATCTCTTCTTAAATTCAGACAGGCTCGGTGCAGTGACCACTTCCCTGGGGAGCCTGTTCCAGTGTGCAACCACCCTCTCTGTGAAGAACCCCCTCCTGATGTCAAGCCTAAATTTCCCCTGCCTCAGCTTAACCCCGTTCCCGCGGGTCCTGTCACTGGTGTTAATGGAGAAAAGGTCTCCTGCCTCTTGACACCCCCTTACGAGGAAGTTGTAGACTGCGATGAGGTCTCCCCTCAGCCTCCTCTTCTCCAGGCTGAACAGGCCCAGTGCCCTCAGCCGTTCCTCGTACGTCTTCCCCTCCAGGCCTTTCACCATCTTCGTAGCCCTCCTCTGGACACTCTCCAACAGTTTCATGTCCTTTTTATACTGTGGTGCCCAGAACTGCACACAGTACTCGAGGTGAGGCCTCACCAGCACAGAGTAGAGCGGGACAATCACCTCCCTTTACCTACTAGCGATGCCGTGCTTGATGCACCCCAGGACACGGTTGGCCCTCCTGGCTGCCAGGGCACACTGCTGGCTCATATTCAACTTGCTGTCTACCACGACCCCCAGATCCCTCTCTTCTAGGCTGCTCTCCAGCGTCTCATCGCCCAGTCTGTACGTGCAGCCAGGGTTTCCCCATCAGGTGCAGGACACTTGCTCTTATTGAACTTCATGCGGTTGGTGATCGCCCAGCTCTCCAACCTATCCAGATCCCTCTGCAAGGCCTTTCCACCCTCAACAGAGTCCACAACTCCTCCAAGTTTGGTGTCATCAGCAAACTTGCTCAAAATACCTTCTATTCCTACATCCAGATCGTTTATAAAAATATTGAAAAGTACCGACCCTAAAATGGAGCCTTGAGGGACCCCACTGGTGACCGCCCGCCAGCCTGACGCAGCCCCATTTACCATAACCCTTTGGGCCCTGCCCGTTAGCCAATTGCTCACCCATCGTATGACGTTTTTATTTAGCTGTATGGTGGACATTTTGTCCAGTAGGATCCTATGGGAAACCGTGTCAAAAGCCTTGCTGAAGTCCAAAAAAATCACATCAGCTGGTTTCCCTTGGTCCACCATACGGGTGATCTTATTATAAAAGGAAATCAGGTTAGTTAGGCAGGACCTACCCTTCACAAACCCATGCTGGCTGGGACCAATGACTGCATTGTCCCCCAGGTGCACCTCAATAAGTTCGAGAACCATCTTCTCCATGATTTTACCAGGCACTGACGTGAGACTGACAGGCCTGTAATTGCTAGGGTCTTCTTTCTGACCCTTCTTGAAAATCGGCACAACATTTGCCAGCTTCCAGTCTACCGGGACCTCTCCAGATTCCCAGGATCGTTGAAAAATAATTGAGAGAGGTTCCGCGATGACGTCCGCCAGCTCTTTCAGCACCCGGAGATGAATCCCATCCGGACCCATGGAGTTGTAGGGATCCAGGTGGAGTAGCAAATCCCGCACACGTTCAGGGTCGGTTGGGAGTTTGTCATCCCCACCGTCCTGGTCCTCCAGCTCAGGGCACCCTGGGTCCCGAAGCCCATCATCAGCATTGAAGACAGAGGCGAAGAAGGCGTTAAGCGTCTCTGCTTTGCCTATGTCATTGTCTGTGAGGAGACCTTCCCTATCAAGGAGCGGCCCTATGTATTCTTTAGTTCTCCTTTTTCCATTCACATATCTAAAAAAAAACTTTTTATTTTCTCTCACAGACACAGCCAGCTTCAACTCTAGGTGTGCTTTAGCCACACGAATTTTCTCCCTACAAACACGAACAGCATCCCTGTATTCTTTCCGTGATACCTGGCCCTCCTTCCAGTAGCGAAACACTCTCTGTTTCCGCCTAATCTCCATTAGAATGTTCCTGGCCAGCCACGCAGGCCTCCTGCCCCGCCTGCCTGACTTGCGATATTTAGGAATTGCCTGATCTTGTGCTTCTAGGAGGCATCGCTTAAAGAATGACCAGCACTGGTGGACATCGAGGCCTTCAAGAGCAGTTTCCCAGGGGACCTTGCTGACTAGTTCCCTGAGCAGCCTGAAGTCCACTTTCCCCATATCCAGGGATGAGGTTTTGGTGGCACTTTTCCTTCTGTCACCGTAAATTTTGAACTCAACCACTTCATGGTCGCTATGACCAAGGCGGCCACCAATCACCACATCTCCCACCAGACCCTCTCTGTTTTCTAACAACAGGTCTAGGAGGGCACCTTTCCTAGTTGGCTCCGTTAGCACCTGCACCAAGAAGTTATCATCTAGGTGCTTCATGAACCTCCTGGACTTGCTCGTGTCAGCCGTGTGGCACTCCCAGTTAACGTCTGGCAAGTTGAAGTCCCCCATAAGGACAAGGGGAGTTAATCTCGAGGCCTCTCTTAGTTCTGTAAAGAATAATTTATCGGCGCTATCGTCCTGGCCAGGCGGTCTGTAATAGACTCCCACAACGACATCCCCTTTATTCGTTCGTCCCTTGATCCTTACCCAGAGGCTCTCAACTTTGCCATCGCCGACCTGAAGTTCCACACAGTCCAGCCCCTGCTTCACATACATCGCCACCCCACCACCTCGCCTACCCTGCCTGTCCCTCCTGAAGAGCCTGTGACCATCTATCGCAACACCCCAGTCACAGGACTCATCCCACCAGGTTTCGCTTATGCTGATGATGTCGTAGTTGCGGGACTGGGCCAGTACTTCTAGCTCATCCATTTTATTCCTCATACTGCGTGTGTTCGTGTAGAAGCATTTCAGGTGCGTCTCCTTACACTCAGCACCTTGTGGATCTAACCAAAGGACCTCACTGGCACACAGCCCCTCTGATTCTAGCGTACCATCCCTTAGGTCTTCACCGGCGTGCCTGGTTTTAGCCCCTTCCCCCTTCGACTCTAGTTTAAAGCCCTATCTATCAGCCCTGACAACTCCTGACCAAAGATCCTTACCCTTCCCCGAGAGAGGCGCATCCCATCCGGTGCCATCAGGCCCGGTGCAGCATAGACCTTCCCGTGATCAAAGAACCCAAAGTTCTGCCGGTCACACCAGTCTCGAAGCCACGAGTTTATGTGAACAGCACGCCTTTCAGCTTCATCTAATTCATCTAATTCATCTAATTCATCTAATTCATCTAATCCTAAAATATGCACCCAAGTGTGATAGTAAATTATTATTTTGAGGTGTGTATTTTGTCCACTGACTATACATAGGTCTAAAATATTTAGTTAAAATCTGACTTTAAACTATCCAAGTATAAGGATAATAAATTTCATAGTCTGTATCCAGTGCTGATCTATGTAAATTGTGCCAAATGTTATTTAAGTTGAAACAAATGATTTTACAAACTACTGAGAATTCTATAAATTTAAACCATATCTGTCAGCATCACTCATCAAAACTCCAACAAGCAAAACAAATAAATGGCCATCACACAGAAGTGAAATTCCAAGACTTCTCTGATCCCATGTTTCAAAACATCTTTTTAAAAACTGCGAGTACTCATTATTCAGGTCAGTTTAGATGGTCCTGTGACTGTGTATCAAAACTAACTCAATTCAATCTGTGCAATGATCAAGCAAAAGTCAAGAAGTAAAAGAAGGAATAAGTAGAAGAACCTCTGTAGACAAAATAATTATAATGAAATAGTTATTCAGAAAGAGTTTATTGACCAATTAACTATAAAAAAATAAATAATAACAAAGAATAGTAGAATGGAGATTTACAAAGGTAAGTCCTCCCATATCCAAAGTGAATGCAGGCAAAACTGGCATGGCTCCAAAATCTGCAAAATATTTATTATTTAGTTTTGTGTTCCTCTCTTATAATTAATTCACAATTAAGTTGTAATTATATTTCAGATACTTGTAATATGCATTCTATGGTGTTAACCATTGATAGATTTGTAAACAAAAACAGCTGGACTGGAATTTCTTCAAGGAAATATTTACATTTCAACAGTTTATCAAACTGAAAGTCTGCAGATAAATCTACACATGGGCATTATGTTAATGACAATAGCAATGATGATTCATATTCTTAGCTCTAGCTGCTTTGTACTGCTACAGCTGTAAAAGAATAAAACCTGGAAGGAAAAAGGATAAGGAGGCAGGCCTAGGGTTTCATTCCCTTGCCTCCTCTCAAGGTTATAACATTTGTTACATTACACCAGAAATAATGATTAACAATAGGGCCATTGTCCAAAATTTTTTCACCTGGCTTGTTTAAGATATCCTGGCTAGTATAAGAAACAGAGTGGCCAGCAGGTCTAAGGAAGTGATTTTCCCCCTGTACTCAGCTCTGGTGAGGCTGCACCTTGAGTACCATATTCAGTTTTGGGCCCCTCTTTACAAGGACATTGAGGTGCTTGAGTGAGTCCAGAGAAGGGCAACAAAGCTTACGAGAAGCAACTGAGGGAGCTGGGATTGTTCAGTCTGGAGAAGAGGAGGTTTAGGGATGACCTTATTGCACTCTGTAGTGAGGATCACTTAAAGGAGACTGTAGCGAGGTGGGGTTGGTCTGTTGTTGGGGGTTGTTGGTCTGTTCTGGGGGTTGGTGCCTGGTGACAGGATGAGGGGAAATGGGCTAAAGTTGCACCAGGGGAGATTTAGGTTGAATATTAGAAAGAACTTCTTTACTGAGAGGGTTGTTGGGCACTGGAATAGGCTGCCCAGAGAAGTGGTTGAGTCACCATCCCTGGAGGTCTTTAAAAGACGTTTAGATGTAGAGCTTAGTGATATGGTTTAGTGGAGGACTTGTTAGTGTTAGGTCAGAGGCTGGACTAGGAGGTCTCATCCAACCTAGATGATTCTGTGATTCTATGACCTCTAGAGGCCAGATTATTGGAGGTATGTAATTCTTATAGGATGAAACTGAGAATTTAGGATTTTACAAAAGCACAAGTTCCCACTGAAATTTTGAATTAATATATATGCATTTTGAAAATCACAGCATGTACCTAATCTTATCTTTGACAAACTAATATGTGTGTGTTTGTTAAATCATCTTATTGCTTCAATACCAGGAAAAAATAGCTTTAAAAATTTCTACCTACTTGATTCCTACTCAGTGGTCTCAGTTTGCATGTCATTATCCAGGCCTTGGTGTTTAAACAGGATCTCAGCTTACAGAAAAATATATATATATATATATTTCTATAAAGGACACCTCCCGATCAACAATCATTTTTCAAACAGTGTCTCAAGAATTCAAAACAGAACACTAACACACACACACACACACAATAAAAAATAATAATAAAAAAATAGAACAATAATAACATCAGAAGACAGAAGAGTGCATGAACTTAGGTAATTAAGGGTACTGTTCATTTCATAGTCATAGAAAGACTCACTTCCCCAGGAAAATTCAACTCAACAGTTAAAGCTTCTTCTACTTCACTGATTCATTTTCTGAAGGACTTGTTGTTTTTGTTGTTTGTTTGTTTTTAAAAAGAGCTAGAGTTATCAGAAAAGAAATCTCAAGTTGGAGGATCCCATTCCTTACAGACAGTGAAAGTTCCCTTCACTCTTCCTGCAAGTCCTTGCAAGTAACACTAAAGCACAGTGAATTGGGTGTTGTCCACCTGGCAGAAAGAGAGATTCATTCTAATTCTAGACTGACTGGCTACAGCAAAAGTCACTGATTTCAAACACAATCAGGTTAGGGATTAATCTTTCTTCCTTTCCCTCCCACAGAAAACTTTATTCAGATGACTAACTGAATGATGGGGCAGATGGAGGAGCAGTTGGAAATATGAGTGTAATTCACAATGGGAATGAATTGAGGGTGGCTTGACCTGAATGAGAGCAATGGAATTTGAATGTGACTGGGGTTAAGAGGGTTTTGCAGTATGGTATAAGTGAGAAGTCATCTATGGATAGTATACTAAAGAAAGATAGTATACTACAGTATAGTATACTGGTAAATTAAATATAATCACTAAAGTTCAAGATCCTTCTGTCCAAACAATATAAAGCAATCTATATATGTGACAACCTCACTCTTCAGAAAGAAGGTGGCTATTCAAAGACTGTCTTCTGAGCCTGATCCAGGCTATCCATTGTCAGCAGCAGAACTACCTAGGTGGCATGATCCACCACTTTTTCAGGGACCATTGTTTAACAGGATGCTTGCTTTTCATAGGTACTGAATAATTTTCTTGTTCTGAAGAACTCCAGTTAATTGAATATATATAGAAAAGTATTTTGCTCTTGCCTTGTATGTGTAAATCTTTTGTTTCTTTGAAGGTGTTGGATTTATTACATATATACAGAAGAACTCAGGGAATGTATAGTTAGCAGGTAAATCAGTGACTCAGAGAAGGATGTCAGATAGGGTCAGCCATGGCTGCTGTTAAAATGATTCTCACAGTCTTTTCTAACTCTTGTTCCACATTTGAGAAGAAAGGCTAACAGAAATACTTTGTCAACAAGTGGATGCTTCTGCTGAATTTTCTGTGGTCTACAGACTGAGAATCCCTGGTTATTGCACTGCCAAAACCTGATCAAATATGAGGAATTACAAAAGATTTTTAATGTTTACTTTGGAAATTGCGGTGCATAGGAAAAATAAAAATAAGAACAATAAAAATAAAAAATATAAAAAATTAAAAAATAAAAAATAAACAAAAAATAAAATAAAAATTAAAAAATAAAAATAAAAATAAAAATAAAAATAAAAATAAAAATAAAAATAAAAATAAAAATAAAAATAAAAATAAAAATAAAAATAAAAATAAAAATAAAAATAAAAATAAATGTTCTCATTGACTTAAAAGAACAAAATATAGAAGAACTGGTGGAATTTGAGTTTTTGTTTGTTTGTGTTTTATTCTATATTCCTATTAATCTTCATTCATTACACATACAGACAGAAAAAGGGAATGGAAAACAAAGAAGATGGCAGATATTTTTACTGCTGCAATTAAAAATATATAAGAAAAATAAAACTTTTAAAACTCTTCACAGTGCACACAGGCAAAGTCTTTTCAAAGATGTCTCCAGGGACTATTGTTCCTGATTGCCAGAAGCTCATATGCCATGGCCAAATGCTTGCTCATTCAGACCTCACCAAAACTTCACACAATAATTTAAATTGAACTTGGCCAGCTTAGATTAGAAAAAAAAAAATAATAATTAAACTGAAAAAGGAATAAACATAACTCAAAATACAGTTTGTGCTTTCTGTTCTAAACTAAATACAGAGGAATAGTCCACTCTCTTTAATGACCACCAGTTAGAAGAATATGCAACATCTGTTAAAAGACTGAAGTATCTTTAAATTTGAAAATAATATACAACTACAGACTATTAGAAAAATATATTTTACAACTCAATTTACAATTTTACAATACTGTACACCTTAGATTTTGAATCCCATGAGGAGATTATGCTGTAGCTAGACATCTAGGTACTTCAAAGGAGAAGTGAATTATCATTATGAGTACTCAAGGAGCTTCCAGACCAGTCATGGAAATGTTTAACAGGTTTTATAAGCTTCAGAAATGCTGCTTAACTTAGAATCATAGAAAGTTTTAATTCAGAAGTGATCTTAAAGCTCATCCATTTCCAATGCCCCTGCGTGGGCAGGGACAAATCCCATTAGGTCAGGCTGCTCAAAGCCCCATCCAACCTGTCCTTCGACACTTGCAGGGATGGGGCACCAACAGCTTCTTTGGACAACATATTCCAGTGCCTCACCACCCACAGAGGAAAGAATTTCTTCCTTATGTCTAATATAAATCTTTCAGTTTAAAGCCACTCCTCCTTGTCCTATCACTACACTCTCTTGATAGAGTTCTTCTCCAGCTTTCTTGTAGGTCCATTTTGTAGGTCCATTGAATGTAGGTCCAACCTACATTCAAGTTGTAGGTTAAACCGATAGCAAGTAATTCTACATAAATATATAAACAGATAGTTTTCATCATTCGTTTTCAGACCACAACAATTACCATTATTATTGTTTTAACACTTCAAGTCATCAAAACTAAGGCCACACTGCTCCTGATGCAGCCTGGAATATGGTTTTCTGACTTGCAAGTGCACATTGTCAGCTCATCCAAAAATACTCCCAAAGTCCTTCTCTTCAGGACTGCTCTCTATCCTTTCTCTACCTAGCCTGCATTTGTGATTAGGATTGCCCCAACCCAGGTGCAGGATATAGCACTTGGCCCTGTTGAACTTCATGAGGTTTGCACAGGCCCACCTCTCAAGCCAGTCCAGGTCTCTCTGAATGATATCCCTTCCCTCCAGCATGATGACTGTACCAGAGAGATTGATGTTGTCTGCAAACTTGCTGACGGTGTACTCAATCCTACTGTCCGTGTCACCAGCAAAGATGTTAAATAGGACCAGTCTCCGTACCGAATCCTGAGGAACACCACTTGTCACCGTTCTCTGCCTGGACATCGAGATGTTGACACCAACCCTTTGAGTGCAATCAGCCAGCCAATTCCTCATCCACCAAGCGTCCAGTCCATGTCTCTCCAATTTAGAGACAAGGATGCTGTACAGACCATATAAAATGCTTAGCACAGCTTCAGGTGGATGATGTCAGTTGCTCTTTCCCTATCCACCAATGCTGTAACCATGTCATAGAAGGCCACAAAGTTTGTTGGGCATGATTTGACCTTAGTGAAGCCATGTTGGCTGTCACCAATCAACTCTGTTTTCAGGGTTCCTTAGCAAAATTTCCAGAAGGATCTGCACCATGATCTTGACAGGCACAGAGAGGAGACTGTCTGGCTTGTAGATTCCTAAGTCTTCTTCTTTTTTTTTTTTTCCTTTCTAAAAATGAGGGTTATGTTTCCCTTATTCCAGTCAGTGGGAACTTCATCAGACTGCCGCAACTTCTCAAACACGATGGACATTGACTTAACAACTTCATCCACCACTTCTCTCAGGACCCTTGAATGCCTCTCATCAAGTCCCATAGAATTGCACCTGTGGTGTTCCTGTAGTGGTTTTACCTATCTGGACAGCTGAACTCCACCACAACTGCTCTCTCACTCCCCCTCCTCAAAGGAAAAGGGAGAGAAAATACAATGGGAAGAGTTCAAGGGGAGAGAGATAAGGACAGGAAGATAGCTCAACAATCATCATCACAGCCAAAACAGACTCAGCATAGGGAAATTAATTACATTTATTACCTATTAATAACAGGCTAGAGCAGAGAGAAATTAAAAACAAACTAAAAATACCTTCTCCCAAATCATTCTTTCCTACACCTTCACCCTGAGTAGCGCAGGTAAATGGGGAATGGGGGCTGTGGTTAGTCCTAAAGCTTCATCTCTGCCTCTTTTTCAAGGTCACTCTCTGCCCCTGCTGCAGCATGAGGTCCCTCCCACAGTATGCTTTCATTCCTGAACTGATCCTGCATAGGCTTCCCACAGGCAGCAGCTCTTCAAGAACTGCTCCAACATGTGTCCATACCATGGGGTCCATCAGGAGCAAACTGCTCCAGCACGGGTCCCCCACAGGTAGCAGGTCCCCCCAGATCCCCTGCTCCTGCATGGGCTTCTCTCCACAGGCTGCAGCTCCAGCCCAGGGCCTGCTTCTGCAGGGGCTCTCCATGGGCTGCAGCTTCCTCTAGGCCACATCCACCTAAATCACCATGGGCTCCTCCACAGGCTACACCATGGAGATCTGCTCTGTCATGGTATCCCATGGGCTGCATGGGGACAACCTGCTCCACCACGGGTGTCTCTACAGTCTGCAGGGGAACTTCTCCTCTGGCACCTGGATCACCTCTTCTCCTTCCTTCTTCCTTGGTGTCTGTAGGGCTGTTTCTCACTCCTCACTCTTCCAGCTGCTGTTGTAGAGCATTTTTTTTCCCTTTCCTAAGTATGTTCTCACAGAGGTGCAAACAACATCACTTATTGGTCAGCTCTGGCCATCTGCAGACCCCTTTGAAACCGGCTGGAGCTGCAGCTGATCCAACATAGGGCAGCTTCTGGACTCTTCTCACAGAGGTCACCCCTGCAGCCCCCTGCTACCAAAACCTTGCCACATAAACCCAGTACAGTTCCTTAGATGGTCTTGAACCTGATCATCTCCTACAGTGGGTGGTTCTTCATTTGCTGTCCCTGCCTTTGCTTTCTGGGACTTGGTCTAAGTGGCTACAGCACTTTCACCAGTGCAGATTGAGTTAAAAAAGCCACTGAGTACCTTAGCCTTCTCTATATCCTGGCTAAACAGGTCTCCTGTTTCCTTCTGAATAGGACCCACAGTTTTTCTAGTCTTCCTTTTATCACCAATATACCTATAGAAGCCTTTCTTCTTACCCTTGAAGTCCTTGACCAGATTAAATTCTGCTTGGGCTTTAGCTTTCCCAACCCGATCCCTTTTTGCTCAGATGATTTTTCTGTATTCATCTCAGAATACCTGTTCTTGTTTCCACCCTCTGTAGGCTTACTTCTTCTCCTTGAGTTTGTCCAGCAGCTCCTTGTTCATCCATGCAGGCCTCCTGGTGTTTTTTCCTGGCTTCATCTTTGTTTTTATACATCACTCCTGAGCTTGGATGACGTGATCCTTGAATATTAAACAGTTTTCTAGGGCCCCTCTGCCCTCCAGGGCTTTATTCTATGATGTTGTACCAAGTAGACTCCTGAAGAATTTGAAGTCTGCTCTCCCAAAATCCAGATTAGTGAGCCTGAAAGGATCTTCAACTCCACCGTTTCATGGTCACTGCAATCAAGGCTTCCTGTGAGCTTCATGTTCCCCACCAGCCTGTCCTTGTTGTTGAGAACAAGGTCCAAAACAGTGCCTCTCCTGGCTGGTTCCTCTATCACTTGTAGAAGGAAGTTGTCAACAGCACACTCCATGAACCTCCTGGATTGTTTCTGCCCTGCTTTGCTATATCTCCAACAGATATTTGCCTAATTGAAGTCCCCCATAAGGATCAGGGATTGTGAATGTGATCCTGCTTCTATCTGTCCATAGAGGGTCTCATCCACTTGGTTTTCCTGGCTGGGTGTCCTGTAGCAGAACCTCACTATAATGTCATATGTCCCTGCCCTCCTTTAATCCTGACCCATAAGCTCTCAGTCAGGTCCTCATCCATCCTCAGGCAAAGCTCCATACACTACATATGGTCACTGACGTGGAGGTTGAAACTCCATCATTGTCTCCCCTGCCTGTCTTTCATAAGGAGCCTGTATAAGGAGCCATTCCAACACTACAGTCACAGGAGCCATTCCACCATGTCTCCATAATACCAGTTTACCTTTTTTCTCTGTGTTTATCTATATCTTACTTTTACTATTTGCAAATATTTTATTTTCAACTCTTAATTTTTCACTACAGTCTAATGATGCTATGTATACATTTACAGTGTTGTAGAGGTCTGAGGTTGAGGCAGATAGGATAAGATCTCTCTTGGAAGAAACTGAGAATTAGGGCTTTTTTTACTGTTATTATTTACTGTGTCTGTGTAAGGTGACCTATGAACTTGTTCAGCTTCTGCCACTGAAATCGCTTCAAAGGGTAATACTAGCATCTGTTTCCCAGAGGTGTGGTTGTTATTGATCAGCTCACAGAGAAGGTAATACTTTATCTCTGTCCTCTTCAATTGCTAAATTGAGTTCAGATTGTTCAAGATATCCATCTGGAAACTTATTTCTGATTTCCAATATATCATCCCATCACTGAAAATCCAGATTCTGCAACATCAGTTTGGTTACAGTGAAAAGAAGCCAAATGGTTACTAGTTGCTTCTGAATGGAATAGAATACAATGCCCAGGAATTTACTAAATTAATTTGTTTATAGCATGTATATCTTACCAGATCTTTCTGAAGAATATCTTTAGAATCCATTTTTCCCTTATTGTATTAGTTTACTTCCATTTAGACAGATGAAATCTACTGTTTTCCACCATCCTTAAGTCCTATTCAAAAATCTGTTGCAGCCTCATTGTTTTAGTATGCTTTTCAATCCACAACTTCATTTTAATCTCCCTACTTTGTGATTGACCTGGTATTCTGGACTGTCAAAAACACATTTTTACCTTCAAAATCCCTCAGTACTGAGCTCTAGCTAAATGCACTTGTACTGTGATACACCTTCACATATACAAACACTGTGAAGACCAAAGACATTCAATTTACCTCTGAAATTTTAAAACACCAACTTTAACCTTTCTGTACCTCAACTTCCTAAGCTGTTTGATAGCACCTACCTGACAGAGAAATCAACAGGCCAAATTAACTGTTTCAAAGTCCTCTATATCAGAAAGGGAACAATCTATATAATTTCAGAACAGCTGGTTGCCTTGCAGCACAAACCAGTTTCAAGAAAGCAATTTGAAAAAATAAAAGTGTACTTTAAAAGGAGGATGTCTTTCAACTTAACATTTCCAGTTTTACCAGAAACTCGCTGTCAGTGCACCCAATAAAAAATGAATGGAAAGGGTTACACTAAGTCCAGTAACTTTCGTTATCTCTCGCAGCTGTCATTTTTGTTATTAGATAGATTATTTGCTCACTTTGCCTTTTTCTTTTTTTAATTGCTAGAAAGTCAGTCTAAGAGCCAATTGAAAAAGTTGCTACAGCTTCCATTCTTATTATTTAAATGAACTATATCTGCACTAGTATGAGTGCTTTTTATGTCTTCTCTGAATACACTTTGTGTATTTTCCTTCACATATCTCTGTTGGCGCAGCTCATTCTTCTGGCCTCATGTAGAAGATAAAAATGTTGTGGATCCTTAAACATATACCAACCATTTCTATGACTATATCTATTCACATAATTTATAGGTGAACATTTTGCTCCTTGATGAACTGAGTATAAATAGTGTTTTGCTGTCCTGATTTCAGCTAGAATAGGGTTAATTTCCCTCCTAGTAGCTCATATGGTGCTGTGTTTTGGATTTCTGATGAGAACAATGTTGATAACACACTGATGTTTTAATTGTTGCAGAGCAGCGCTTACACTAAGCCAAGGATTTTTTGGCTTCTCACTCTGTCCTACCAGTGGGCTGGCTAGGCATACAGCAGGAGCTGGGAGGGGACAGACCCAGAACAGCTGACCCAAACTGGCCAAAGGGGTATTCCATACTATTTGATGTCATGCTAAACAATATATAGAGGTGGCTGGGCGCGGTGGGGGCTCCAGCTGCTTGGGGATAGGCTGGGCATCGGTCAGCGGGAGGTGAGCAATTGCATTGTACATCACTTGTTTGTATACATTAGTAGTAGTAGTACTATTATCATTATTATTATTATTTTCCTTTATTTTCTGTCCTAATAAACTGTCTCTGTCTCAACCCACAAGCTTCATTTTTCTAATTCTTTCCTCCCTCCCAGAGAGGGAGGGGGTAGGGTGAGCAAATGTCTGTGTGATGCTTAGCTGCTGGCTGGGTTAAACCACAACAGTCCTTTCTGGCACCCAACAAGGGGCCTGAAATGTTGAGATAACAACAGATCTAACCAAAGCATGTTAAAACATGATTCTTATAAGCAGTACATCAGTTTAATATTTGCTAATCACAATGCCAATTTTTGTGATCTCAAGTCTGTTGTGCCTGTTTTCCAAACTGAGTTATAGATCACATTACTTACTGTATGTGTTCCCTGTCATGTTGCTTATCATTTCTAGGGGTTGGTATATGGTTATTATTTTGATGTACTGTGAAACACTGGCTTATGATATGATAAAATTAGTGGCCATGAGACTAATCTGGTATTTGTACTCAGCATTGCTGTCAGCTCCATACTTTGGGAATCCTACCTTGGAAAATATTAATAATTATACCTTTCATGCTTTTTCTTCAGAGAGCCAATCTAAGGAGGGGTCATTTTTTTTTTCCCAGTTGTTCACTCTCCCTTTCTCCTCTACTCCTTTTTCTCCAGGCAAGTTATGGTAGCATTCCAAAACTTTGAATATCCTTGGGATGTTCAGACCAGCATGTTCTTATTGTTATATGTCCTGAATATGCTTCATGTTTTGTGTAAGGTTAAACAAATATTTAAGAGTGTCATCCAGAGATCTGTCTTGAAGTAGTATAGTTATGAGTGGCAGGGAGAGTGGGAGAATATGGGCAGGTATCTAGAGCAGTGGGCACCTCCAGTACTTTGGTAATTCACCTCTGAACAACTGCAAATACTACAAAAATGTGCTTGAAAAATCCTAAAAAAAAAAAAAAAAAAAAACTGCTTGAAAAAGGTGTGTCATCACCCTGGCAATACCAGAGACACACAAAAAACTGCAACGTGTTGGGGCTTGGCCTATGCTTACTTAGCTGCATTCAATGCCAATACAACCCCAGTGACAGACCCTGTGGACACTTCAACCCTTGAGACAGGTGCAGGAGCCCTTCCAAGCCCTACAAAGGGCCCCAGTGCTGAGTCAGGGAAACAAACTGTACTAGTGTCGGTTGCACCCGTAACCAAGATGAAAAAAATGGTTTAGAGAATCACATCATTTAGAACACAGAGAAACTCCTACTAAGACTAGGTATGAAGAAGACAAGGCTGGTCCATCAGAGGAACAGGAGGATGAAGATGAAGATGTCTAAAAAACATCAATAACTACTCAAAACCTATACCAGCATGAGTTATGAGATGTGTGAAAAGATTAGGTCATTGTCTAGGTGAGCACTTGTCACCTGCCTGTTCCGATGCTGGGACACCAGAGCCAGTAGTCTGGAATTGGAGGAAGGGAAGCCAGGCAGATGGGATACCTTGCTAGGGATGCGGGCATTGACAAACCAATTGGAAATGAAGCACAAGGCTTCAGCCTCTGAAGATGTCTCCTGTCAGCTGTGAAGGAAAGGTATTTCTTCAAGGAAGAACTTGTATGTCTACCAGGCAAGTGGACCACTATGGAGAGGGGAATCCAGTGCCTGAGGGAATTGGCCATATGGGAGGTGATTTATAGGGACCTACACAATGAACAGATATCCAAAGATACAGATGGAGTCAAGTGTATATTACCCATGTGGTGGAAGTTTGAACAGAGTACAACATCATTGTATGGCAGTAATGACCTGGAAAGACCATGAGGAATGCACGGTGGGTGAATTGGCGAAACAACTCCGGCAGTACAAATAAAGTCTTTCCTCTTCCCTACAGGCCTGTGTCTCGGCTGTGGAAAAACTTTCTCAGGAGTTCCACCAACTAAAAGAGAATACTTTGTAGAAACTTTCTGAAGAGGTCCAACAAAGTGAATTTATCTTCCTCCCCAGCTGTACAAACCAAGGTCTCAGCTATCAGGGGCAAGCGTACTTCTGTGCAAGGAAGAAAATATAGTGGGTACACACCCCATGCCACCCTGTGGTTTTACCTACATGACCATGGAGAAGACATGAGAAAATAGGATGGAAAATCTATCTCAATTCTAGAGGCATGGGTATATGAGTTGCAAGGAAAAACAATTGGAAAAAAATGTGGTTCTCTGAGAAAATTGCTGCTCCAATTTCCAGTAGGCAGTACTCCAGACACAGAAATGAAGATTCCGACCAGGATTAGAGGGGTCCTGCCTCCAGCCAGGGGGAGGAAATGGAGAGTCAAGCTTATTGGACTGTGTGGATTCGATGGCCTGGCACAGCAGATGCACAGAAGTATAAGGCTTTAGTAGACACCTGTGCACAGTGTATTGTAATGCCATCAAGCTATAAAGGGCCAGAACCCATCTGTATTTATGGGGTGACAGGTATATCCCAGCAGTTAACTGTATTGGAGGCTGAATGAGTCTTACTGGAAATGAGGGGCAAAAGCATCATATTGTGACTAGTCCCGTGCTCTATGCATCCTTGGCATAGACTAGGAGAGGATATTTCAAGGACCCAGAAGGGTACTGGTGGGCTTTCAGCATAACTACCTTAGAGACATTAAATAATTGTCTACATTGGCCGGTCTCTCAGAGGACCCTTTTGTTGTGGGGTCACTCAGGGTGGAAGAACAACAGGTGCCAATCGCTACCACAACTGTGCACCAGCTGCAATATCACACAAACCAAGACTCCCTGATACCCATCAATAAGCTGATACATCAACTGGAGAACCAAGGAGTGAACAGCAAGACTCATTCACCTTTTAATAGTCCCATATGGCCAGTGTGAAAGTAATGGTGAGTGGAGACTAATAGTAGACTATTGTGGCATGAGTGGAGTCATGCCACCACTGAGTGCTGTAGTGCCGGACATGCTAGAACTCCAGTACAAACTGGAATCAAAGACAGCCAAGTGGTATGCCACAACTGATATTGCTAATGCGTTTTTCTACATCCCTTTAGCAGGAGAGTGCAGGCCACAGTTTGCTTTTACTTGGAGGGGTGCCCATTACACCTGGAATCGGTTGCTCCAGGGATGGAAACACAGCCCTACCATTTGCCATGGACTGATCCAGTCTGCACTGGAGCAGGGGGAAGCTCCTGAACACCTGCAATACATCAATGACATCATTGTGTGGGGTGACACAGCAGAGGAGGTTTTTGAGAAAATGAAGAAAATGGTCTAAATCCTTCTGAAGGCTGCTTTTGCCATAAAACAAAATAAAGTCAAAGGACCTGCATAAGAGATCCAGATTTTAGGAATAAAATGACAGAATAAAGATGGACATCATCAAATCCCAGTAGATGTGATCAACAAAATAACAGCTATGTCTCCACCAACTAGCAAAAAAGAAAGATAAACTTTCCTAGGTGTCATGGTGTTTTGGAGAATGCACATTCCAAATTAGTCTGATTGTAAGCTCACTCTATCAACTAACCAGTAAGAAGAACAATTTCAAATGGGGGCCCAAGCAATGACTAGTGTTTGAACAAACTAAGCAGGAAGTACTTCATGCCCTTGGGCAAGTCCAAACAGGACCAGATGTAAAGAATGTGCTCTACACTGCAGCTGGGGAGAATGGCCCCACCTGGAGCCTTTGGCAGAAAGAGCCTGGGGAAACCTGAGGTCAATCTGTAGGGTTTTGGAATTAGGGATACAGAGGATCTGAGGCCCTCTGTATCTGTGGCCCTACACCGCAACCAAAAAAAGAGATATTGGCAGCACATGAGGGAGTTTGATCTGCTTTGGAAGTGTTTGGTACTGAAGCACATCTCTTCCTGGCACCCTGACTACCTGTACTGGGCTAAATGTTCAAAGGAAGGATCCCCTTTACACATCATGCAAATGATGCTACATGGAGTAAGTGGGTTGCACTGATTACTCAGCAAGCTCGAACAGGAAACCCCAGTCACCCAGGAACCTTGGAAGTGACTATGGACTGGCCAGAAGGCAAATATTTTGGGATACCCCATTGGAGGAGGTGGCCTGTGCTGAAGAAGCCCCACTGTACAACAATCTACCAGAAAATGAGAAACAATATGCCCCGTTTAGTGATGGGTGCTGTTGTATTGTGAGAAACCATCGGAAGTGGAAGACTGCTGTATGGAGTCCTACATGACAAGTTGCAGAAGCTGCTGCGGTAGAAAGTGAATCGATTCAGTTTTCAGAAGTGAAAAGTGAAAGTGAAGTGAAAGCCACACAGCTGGCTATAGAAATCACTGAACAAGAAAAGTGGCCAGTTCTCTGTCTCTGTACTGATTCATGGATGGTAGCAAATGCCCTTTAGGGGTGGTTACAGCAATGGAAGCAGAGGCAAACCCATCTGGGCTGCTGCATTGTGGCAAGATATTTTTGCCCAGGTAGGGAACCTGGTTGTAAAAGTACATAATGTAGAAGATCAACGTACCCAAGAATCGGGCCACTGAAGAACATTGAAACAACCAGCAGGTGGATCAGGCTGCTAAGACTGAAGTGGCTTGGGTGGACCTGGACTGGCAACATAAGAATTAATTATTTATAGCTCAATGGACCCATGACACTTCAGGCCATCAAGGCAGAGATGCAACATACAGATGGGCTTGTGATCAAGGGGTGAACCTGACCATGGACACTATTGCACAGGTTATTCATGATTGTGAAACATGTGCTGCAATCAAGCAAGCCAAGTGGTCAAAACCTCTTTGGCATGGAGAACAATAGCTGAAATATAAATATGGAGAGACCTGGCAGATTGATTACATCACACTCCCTCAAACCCACAATGGCAAGTGC
Organism: Anas acuta; assembly: GCF_963932015.1. Taxonomy (NCBI): domain Eukaryota; kingdom Metazoa; phylum Chordata; class Aves; order Anseriformes; family Anatidae; genus Anas; species Anas acuta. Next base: position 41,379,701 of record NC_088979.1, read on the forward strand.
CATGTAGAAGCAACCTAACCTTCCACATGGAAGCAAACTAATGTTGGAAGCAACCACCAGACGACTGGAAACATATCCTGTGCCCAATGCCACTGCCTGGAACACTATCCTGGGCCTATTTGGCAACATGGCACCCTAGAAAGAATTGAGACAGACAATGGGACTCATTTCTGAAACAACCTTATAGACACTTGGGCCAAAGAGCATGGTATTGATTGGGTGTATCATATTCCTTATCATACACAAGTCTCTGGGAAAGTTAAGCAATACAATGGGTTGTTAAAGACTACACTGAAAGCAATGGGTGCTGGAACATTCAAAAATTGGTATACATGCTTGGCAAAGGCCACCTTTTTAGTCAATACTGGGGGATCTGCTAACCAAGCTGGACCCGCCCTATCAAACCTGTTACATACTGTAGTAGAGGATACAGTTCCTGTAGTGTAGTTCCTCCCAGAGAGAGAGTGGGTGAGCAAACCGCTGTGTAATGATTGGCTGCCAGCTGGGTTAAACCACAACAAGTGCCTAAAAGGGCATCATGCTTATAAATTTTGTAGCTGTAGAACCATAAAAAGCTCTGGTTAGAAGGAACCTCAGAAGGTCATTTATGCTAACCTGCTTTAAACTAGGAAAAGTTAGATTGGGTTTCTTATGGCCTTGTTCACATCAGGTTTGAAAATCTCCAAAGACAGTTCCCAGAAGTTCTCCAGGAAAATTGTTCTAGTGCTTAGTCACTCTCATTCTGATTTTCATCTCCCACCCCACATCATTTCCTTTGTTGCAACTGTTATCCATTGCTCCCTGTCCTTCTCCTACACACAGTAAAATGAATCTGGTTCTATCTCTATGATCCAAATTTTGAGGAAATTAACCAATTCACTGGACTACAGTAACCATTGTTTATATAACTTTGATGAAGAAATCACTTTTATCCACAGACCATATACAAATTCTTCTGAGTTGCATAGTAGTGTTTGGTCTTTGTATGAATATTTTCAAAGCTTCCAAATAATCTGGATACCTGAATTTTTGGATTTCTAGCTTCATTTTTAAAAGCTTGAATTTCAGAAAGTCTTTGAGGCTTATGTTTGAAATGGAGTGGCAGGAGCATTAACATTGATCAGGGCGAGCTGCCACTAGGCACACTAGGCTAAGACATACTAGTAAATTCTCTATTATCTTGTGGATAATGTTAAAGTTAGATGGCAGCTACTGAAGAAATACATAACTGACTTTTACAGAACTTTGAGCTAGAACATTTTATTTCATAAATGGCATTGAAAAAGTCTGAAGTTTGGTTGACAAAACTTGAAGTACCTGTAATCAGTAGTCACACTTGAAAATCTTGGCCTCAAGCTTTGTTTATTGGACAGTCTTGTGTCAAATAACATGAAAGCAAATAACAAATGATCAATTTTCAGTAATTTATAGTGCCTTTAACAATTAGAGGGGTTTAACTTTCAGGTTAAAAAAAAAAAAAAAAAAAAAAAAAAAAGCTTTAAATCTCTTTCCATAGTTAAAAAGAATGATAATGATAATGATTCTTTATTAGAGTCTGTTGGTTCCTTAAAGATGGATTTTCCTAAAACTTTGGACATCTAGATTCTGACTCCAAACTTCTTAAGGATCTGACCATAACCTATTATTAAGTTACAAGCAAGATACACATAGGGTGACATCTTTTTTAATTTTGTCCTGAGCTTTGATGGTGCTTAGTTTCACTGTAATGGGGAATACCTACATCTGATTGGCTATTGGCCCATCCAACCTTAACCCTGTTAAATCCCAGCTACTGTTTATCTGTTAGCAATGATTACTGTAAGTAATGATTTTTCAGTGGACATATGGTGGAACCTACAGGAGGGCAGGTAAGAGTTGACAGAAGCTATTTCCTGGATAGCTTAAAAACACATGGGTAAATTGATAGTCTATTATTCCAGAGAATGTTCTGTTCTAAGAGAAAGATGGAGAAAGAGAATGCTTCTTCCCTTATATGCTCTAACTGTCCCACATAGCTGGGGTGCTTACTAATGTAGATACGTGGAACATTTCAACACAGACAAAAGGAGACTGTAATACGGCTAGCCAAAATCTTAATTAAGTAGCCAGCAATAAGAACATGCTGAAATCCAGGAAGCCTGTCAATCTCACACTTGCAATCCCCAGACTATCCAGGGATAATGAAATAGGTTGGTCCAAGAGAGATAATCTCTTCAACTTTCCAAAACAAGCATGTTCCCTAAGGAAAGCAGAAGCAGGCAGGTATGGTTTAGAAGGAAAGACAAGGCAAAGTAAGCAATAGGGACAGTAACCAAAATCAATCATACATCTCTGACTTTTGAATTTTCTGTAACAAAACTATCTTGTTTTCAGATCTGTTTTTAAATAATCATTTTTACTCTTTGTTTTAAACCATCCTTCTTTTCTCTCTCAAAATAGCATTTAAGGATATACTAAGGCAGAAGTAATTATTTTTTTCAAATGCATGTTTAAATGTTTGAATGCTTGATGTTTGTTAAAAAATGTGTTAGGATACCAAAATGAAGGAGACATGAGACAAAAACAACTGGATTACTCCTGCATTTTTGTAGTTAGGGGAATAATATGTTTTGTTCCATCAATGTGTCCACTTTACATTATTCAGCACAAAGCTTTGTGAAATAAGAATCATGGGAATACCACAGTATAAAGGAAAAAGGTACAAATAACAGCTTCATAAACTGAGAGATGTACATAAATAAATCATGTAGATAGGGGCAGTTTGCTTAGTTGGCAAAAAATAAAAATAAAAAAAAAAAATCTGCTTGTTAAACAATAACCACAGAGTGTGCTTTTATGATGTTTTTCACCACAGTAATTCATATTAGAGATAGAAGCAGTTGCATGTTAAATAAAATCATTCAACATTGTTCTTCACACATTACAAAGAGCTGACTTATGTTGTTTTTAGATGCCTCCCATTAGAAAGTAAATATTCCTCTGATGTTATACATTTCAGAAAATTTAATAAAGATGAACTGTAAATAAAATCGCAGGGAGATTTCAGACAGTTTTATTAGCAGATTGTTGAAAAGAAAAGAAAATTAAATACAATAACAGTAAACGTGGTTCTCACATTGAAACCAGGCTCAAATAACTAGGCTACCATAGAAAAATTTCCAATTCTTGCATTATGATGTAAAAACAGATTTTTGTACAGATTTTGTACAACAAAATTTGTAATAACCTTTTTTTCATTTTTAGAAAACTTTAAATATATAGATAAAAATAGACAATTTTCATAGATCCTACATGAAGATGAGTATGTTCTGTTCCAAGGGCTTGCATAGAGCGCAAATGTGGTTATAATATAGAACAACTAGACATTAATATCTTTAAGATTACAAAAGCATATAAACAATATCATGAGCACAACTTTTCTTCTTAATCTATAAAAAAAAAAAAAATACCAACCCAAAACCTGTATAACTAAAGAGGGGCAAAAAATTCAACTTACGTTAATATCTCATGGTCTGTAATATTTACAGTTTTTAGCAAGATTCTTTCTAGACATCCAACTTATAAATTGGTTTCCCCATAATCCTTTGTATTTCCATTTATGTACCAAGCCAAACACTGAGGCATTCCCAAAGGTCTTGAAAGTATACACTGTAAAACTACTAAACCCTACTTACAGGTGACTCTATGCAAGGATCAGAGCAATGGTAAATGCTACTACATATTTCAGTTGTAGGCTTTTAATTCTCCTTCAGATATGAATGATTCAAAAGCTTGCCACAAGATCATCTAACTTTACAGCTGTTAACCCTTTAAAGACTGCATATGAAAAAACCTGGAGTACAGAATCCCATATGTGTTCAAGCAACTATGAAAAGTATGAAAGAATCATGGTTAGAAAATAATATCACTATAAAATATTAGATAACAATATTTAATGAAAAATATTGCTCAATATTAAAAAAAAAAAAATGACGTGAATTTGTATGTACATCTTTTCTATTGTTAAAAAAGGATCATGGTGAAGTAAAGATGAACCACACAAAATAAATGTGTACCAGTATTGCAAGGAAGACCTACAAACTATAGTATAGAAGCTCAGTGCTAGTGTTTACAAAATGTTGTTGTTTTTTGTTTTTTTTTTGACAAAATAATATTAATTTCCAATCAGAAATATTTTTAAAGAAATATTTGCTTTAAGTTAGGCATCTTAGACATTTAAGATTCTGATATGTTTCCATGTAATAAATAATATTTTATATGCATAAAACATTTAAGATGAAGAAAGAATAATCACAAAACTTACAGGAATAGCACTGATTCACAAAATCAGTCTTTAAAGGGGTAACCCAAAGGTATGCAAAGCAAATAACATAATTTTTAGTAATGTAATAAGCATTGTGTTGCAGCTTACTTCCAGTTATCAGCACAAAGGTGAAAACACATATTGTAGCTTTCATAAAGACAGTGAAAATAACACATAACCACCCATCAAGGTGGGAGGGACAATAGACTTCAACTGTATCACTCAGTTCTACGTGGAATTGGACTGATACATCAAGTGTTTGCTAGGTTCTCTTTTTTTTTTTTAGCAACATTTACGTAATATGACATTAACATATAAAAATATTTCTGGCATTTTGACTTGCTGCTCAGCCACAGTCCATTCTTAACAGTGCACTAATCAGGGCACTAACCAGGGCTCAATATACAAATAAAAGTGGCTGATACAGAATTCTGACTTGTTACCAGATGCTTAAGATCTCATTCAGTAATACTGTGACTCCAGGACAAATATTTACATGCCTGCATGCGTTAAAACTAGAAAGTTGTCTTTCTGACCAACAGGGTGACAAAACAATATTATCTAAAATTTTCATTTCCTAAACGCTAGTTTTCTACTGCATACATAATACCTTCCTTGTGTGATTCGTGTTATATACTGTACATGTGACCAACAGTTTAATAAGAAGCAAAGTCTTTTATTTCATAAACCCCTGCCAGTTTACAATGAGAAATTATTACTCTTTTTATTGTATTTTTTATTATTATTATTTTAGGAAAAGAGACTTTGTGAACAGTAAAACAGTTTCTTTACATTCAGCACTTCTTTTCACTTACACAAAATTCCATTTTACTTAATGTAGTCTAACATACATGTGTTGGTCTCTTGGAAAGCATGTGGAAAAATGTCTTTAGAAGAAAACCCATGATCATAGTTTGAAAACTGAAGGTATCATTTCTTTCTTTTTCTTTTTCTTTTTTTTTCATTTTTTCTTTTTTTTTTTTTCCTTTTTTCTTTTTTTTAATAAGAATCCTCTTATGCCCTCTCCAAGTTCATGTCTGAGCTGTCATGCTGGTTTCGGTATGATATAACAGTCCGTAAGTGTACTTGGACACTGCTGGAAGGATCATTTGATGTGCTCAAATATAGAATCATCAGATGAGGACAGAGTTTGCATTCCTTGGAAGAGGGAATACTCAGCCTTGTTCTGACCTGCCTGTAATTTTAGTACAATAGTCCAGTGCACAGATGCAGATTTTTACTGTAAGAAGAATGCTACTGTACATTTACAAACATTCTCTAGATCTCCAGCTTGAGCCACGGGAGATAACCAAAGGAGGACGCTCTTGAAGAATTCCTTACATTATTGAAGAACATTGATGAATAAAGTTGAGGAAGTTGCCTTGAAAACACTTTGTTTCCACAGAACTCCTTATGGGTGAATGTCTTACTGCAAAGTTCTCTACCATAGCACAGGCATCTTCAGCAGGAAAAATTCAATACATGACAGTAGTTTTCAAATAAAGTCTTCCATCTAGAATATGAAAAACAAACATTTCCTTTATATAATTATATCTGCAACAAATCAAAAATAAGGGAGAAAAAACACAGGATTCAAAAACAGTGTAATTCTGTAAATTGCCACCTACCATAATTTGTGTTTTAATATTAAAAAATAAAAAATAAAAAGATTGAACACCATCATTGTTATTTCATGTGACAGTGGTCAAATTAACACCATTAAAAATTATACACACTTTTTAAGTTGTGAATACTGTAGCACCTCCTAAAGCTTTAATGTATGCTGTACTCATATCAGTGTGAGGGCACTAGGAACACAGGTGGAGCCCCTGTGCATGTGTTTTTACTGATATGCAAACTTAACTGAATAATGCTGAACAGCATTATTCGTTCATGGTTGCAGAGCAAAAATACTCTTGCATGCAATTGTTAGTACTCCCATCACTAAAGGCATAGCTCATACTTTCTGATTTAGTTATGTTGTTAAATATACCATGTAATGTAACCTTTGTGCACATTTGTAGCTATTTATATAGAACCCAGTATACAATATTTAATCCGTATCAGCGAAGTATAGCCTCCTTCTCCCATAAATGAGATTAACTGAACAATTACTATGTTAAAGATGTAAGCAAGTCTTTCTCACTATTCTTTTCCACCCAAGTGAGGAGCATATATTTAAGTGAGATATGTGTGATGGCAAGCAAGCTCACCCATCTAGTAACTGTTGACCTATATAAGAAGAGACATACCATATTTTCACCTAATTTATAAATAGAAACCAAATCTTTCTTTTCTGGGAGCATAAACATCTTATGCTCATAGTAATACAAAAAAAAAAAAATTAAAGAGGAAACAGATGATACATGTTTATTTTGCTGTACTGCAGAATATAAATTGTTTCTGTCTTGTGAGTAAAGCACATTGTGAAACATATTAATACTCCATGGTGCACAACTATGAAATGCTACTTATATTTCAGACTGTAATCCATCTGAATGTGCAAGTAGTAAGACAACTCCTGAAGTCTGCTTGAACACCTTCTTTTGGACCAAGTGAACTAGATCAGCATATATTTATAAAATTTCAGGGTTTCTTATATCTCTTTTGGTTTTCTTAGTTTACCCTCTTACTCAAAAATGGTTTTTAAAATTTGTAAAATTTTGAATGAGATCTTATTACACAGGAAAACAGTTGTGTGCTAAGAATTTATATAAGATTACTGATTTTTTTCAAATGGTTAGTTATTATTGAAATGTGCTACTTCACTTCCACAGGCTTCCTTTAATTGCTGAGAGAAAGAAAAGTTTAACTAGAAATTATACAAGCGTACATCACATATAGCTGAATAAATACACCCCTTCTTCACACCCTTTTCCAGTTTTTACATGTATTGTCTGGTTTCTATCAAAACTGCACAGGAAAAAAAAAAAAAAAAGTGTGAAAAGAATCTCTCCCACTTTTACAGTGATTCTTATCTAGTGTCCCTCTGGTTTTACACTTTAGCGGAGTGGATGATGACCTTCCCACCAGTTGGAGTTCTTCCACTCAAAACCATTTCTACATTCTCTTTGCTCTTTATAGTCTTTGTGTACTGAAAAGGGATTAAAAAAATTGAGTAAGGCCTTAAAGAATTTTTTATTCTTCTTTGATTCATGAAGCGAGCCACTAAAATGCTTATGGGAATTCAGGAGAGAACAAAGCTTTGAAAGTGAACTTGGTGAAGCTAAAGGCCTGGTAAACCACCTAAAAGAAAACCTACAGCAAGTGCTGCAGCATGCCAGAGCTACTAATGGCTATAGTCACACATAATTCTCCTACACATTTTGAATAAACACAGTAGACATTTACAGCACTAAAGCTGTCTGGATACCTCTGTACAAGAATTACTCTGTGTGTATACCAGCACTTTGGCGATCTTGAATGCTGTCTTTCTAATGAGTGCTATGCATAATTCCCACAACTAAACATTAAAATAACCTACAGACAATAACTTGTATTTTATTTTACTATATTAGGTCTCCACATGCATTTGTAAATGAAATATTTATTGAAACATTCTGAATTAAAATTACAGCTGTAGAAAGATGAATCCTTGTAGAAGCCAACAAAAGATCAACAATCTGGAGAGAACAGCAGTACAATTTTTAACAGCCTGATATATTTTACACTGCTTTAGAACCCTATCTGGCAGTGGGAGAAGATAGGCAGTCAATAGGAGATTTTTCATTATTAATGGAAGATGTTATCAGAACCAGCATTCTGTATCTATAGACAATGAACAGTAATAGAAATGATCAGCTTTATAAAGCATCTTTCTTACAAAGTAGGATGATTCTTTATACAATTTACTAACATTTACGATGGATACATACAATAAACATAAATCTTCCTGTTCTACTACCCAGACGACAGACTATTAAAAGGGAATCATCTGTATTCATAATAGACTTAAAATGTTATATAGGGACTCAGGAGCTGGTCTAATATCATTGCTAGGCTTCTTATGAAATATTCTCTATTAACTTGTTTGATTAATTTCCTTAGCATATTTTTCAGGATTCAGGATTCAGAATTCAGGAAGAATTTGACATTACAATTTTAAAATCAGTGCTGTCATGTTATGATGTAGATAAAGCACTTCCATGACTAAGTCATACTTAGTAAGAGTTTGAAATATGATAATAATTGTAAATTAATTCCTTTATTTTCTCAAGATTAGTCACAGGAAAAATGAGGCATCAAATGAATATCCTTTTCTTTATAAAAGGTGGCACGTATTGTGCCAACATGGAAAAAGTCACAAAGTAGAACTGCCTACCACCCTTTCAAAATAATCATGAGTTTGGGCAAAGAAGAAAGAGAAATAATTTCTTTATACTTTTTGTCTAGTATGCTCCTGTCTGTAGCTGAGAATTTCATGTAGCCATTCATGAAGAATGTACACTGTGTAAACAGCATTGCACTTCCAGAAACAAGATGACTTTGAACTATGGTAGGAAAAAGAGAGATAATTCCCAGCTTTGAAGAGGAATAATAACTTTGTACCATGTGGTGGCCAAATACTATAACTCTATCTGATTCCTGTCCCATTTCCTTTTCCAGACCCTATTGCCTTCTTCCTCACTGTTTCCATCTTGGTTCTCACTGTCCAAAGGTTCTTCTAAATTACTGGAACTTCTCAGTGTTGTTTTCAAAGCCACCTAAATCACTTTGCCTCTAGGTGTAGCAAGTGTTCCTATCTGAATACGAGCGGAGCATTACCACTGATAGCCCTTCATGTTTTCAGGGCTAAAATTATAAGCAAAATCTACAAGTCATGACATAACTATTAATCCTAAATCCCAAATCATGAGCATACCTCTGCTTCCTGCCTGCAGATCTGCTTTTATTTGGTATATGCATACGTTACATTACTTTCTATTGTTAGCAAATGCAGAATTTATCTATATGCATGAAAAACACTTTAGGCAAAACAAATATGGATTTTTCACATGAACATATATATATAAACATAAACATATACTACGTAAACTCTCACACACACAGAGTATTCTATAAAAATATTTAAACAGTCAATGTCCTTTTAGCTTGCTGAAAATCGATGATTCACAGTAAACTACCTCAGAATTATACACTTAAACACATAATATAAATACATAAAATATCATTTCATTCAGAGGAATTCAAGCAAAAACACAAACTGGGAAGATACTGCTAAATGTCTAAATAGAATTGTGCATGATTAGCAGATTGTCATCTGTTTTAATTGTTCTTTTGCAAATGGCAGTGTTCAGCAAGATCACATAAGCTCATGCTTGTAACTAAAAGTGAAAACACTACTACTGTTAAATCTCATTTGTTTTGGGCTGTGGACTGATATGACACAAATTCTAGCCAGAGTAAGGGAGAATTTTTTAGATCAACTCTGTAATTAAGACTCACTTTGAGGTTTTTGAATGAACATGCATGAGTAGTTAAAAGGTCATAAATGTTACAAAAAAAACTAACAACAATAAACAAAAATGGATCTGGCATAAATGTTTGCAATGCTGAAACAAATCATATGCCTTAAAATGCATTTCCACAGAGATGTCAACTTGGGGATAATTCACACAACTGTTCTATGGACAGCCTATAGTATATCTATGGATCTAACATTATCTTGAGTTAAAAATATAAAGCCTCTCAAATATTATTCTCATTAATATGCATCCTTGTAAAATGATAAAATTCTACAATGAAAAGTTAATTGTGATTTTAGTTGCAAACAAAATAAATCATACATTAGAAGATAATGCATGTATTTCTGTCATTCACTGCAAGTCACATCAGGGATGTTTGCCATCCAAATACATCACATTTTAGACTGTATTCTGAGAGCTGCTTTAAAAATAAACATAATAACAGTGATAAACATGAGTGTCATGAGTGAATACTGCAGTCTTTATGATAATCTGCAAATCAACATCAAAGGTGTGATGTCACACCTGAATTTAGTCAGTTGATACCACAGAAAACAGTACTGAGGAAAACTCTCCATAGTACTTGGGTAAGGTGTTTCCTACAGTGAGGAGCTCTGGAATACAAAGGAAATAGAAAAAAAAAAAATTACAGAATTTTTGGCAGAATGTCATGGACGGCTAATAGAAAGAAACCCACAGAGATTTTTTGCTTAAAAAAAATGTATGAGAAGAAAAATGAATAAGGAAATCAGGAATCTCAGTGGAAACTTTGGAAAAGTAAGATTAAGTTTTGGATTTATTTTGTTTGGTTGATTAATTATTACTGGTATTATTTTTTATGATTTTAATTGGTGAGTCATAGAACAGTAAATGCCAGCCCACAATCCAGGAACCTTTACAACAAACTGGACACAATTTTTGTCACTGGAATTCCTAATTATTATTAACATCATTTTGTCAATTATGCACAGGCCATTGATTAAAGTGATCTTCACTCAAAAAAGGTCTTAAGAATGTTTAAATGGTAGACCTACTTAGCTATTTATGTTTTCAAAGCGAAGAACCCCCCATTTTAGATTGATTTCTCTCACATTAATAAGAATACAACTGAAAGAAAGGACAGGATTTCTATTAACAGCTCTGACTCAGAAATTATCTTTGACTTCACTGTTCACCTCCCTGTTCTTCTGTCTTCCTTTAACCTTTCTCTTCCTTGTGTGTGGTGATGTCTGTCTGTTTTATTGTTCTTAGCAAAGTACAACACTGTTATAGCTGAAATCTTAAAGGACTACATTAACAACAAACACAAAAAGTAATAGAAAAAAAACACGTTGGAAGTCTATCACCACCACTGGTGACTGAGCCAATGTGAACTTAGATATCTCTTTTAAAACCACACATTGCAACACAAAATCCCCAGAACTAGTCCACATGCTCATTAGAGAAAAAAGAAACTTTGTACTGAAATTCAATATATGCTCACCACTGCCACAGCCTATAGCCATTCAAAAAATTGCTAACACCAGTTCCAGCAAGCTGATGTAATTATGAACTTTCTGACTCTCTCTACAGGAAAAGATAGGGTGGTAAGTAAATGAAATAATTTATTGTAAGTTAATGAAACATATTTTGTAACTTAATAATCATTACAGCTCTCTTCCTGATCATTTTATAAGCTGTAATGTAAGAGTGAAAAATACCATGATCCACCCTCAATTCAATAGATTAAAAGAAAAAGAAACAAAATATTGTGACATAAAAGGGGGCTACTTTTATCTAAATAAAAGAAAAGCTGTTCACCTGTGCTAAAGAACATAGCAAATTGTGTTTCCTTTTAGGAAGTTGCTTTATCAAAAATGGCAGCTATTTTCTCAGAAGTTATTTCCAGGCACCTGTAATCTAATGAGGTTTGTCCCTTTCAAAGAACAGTTGTACGTGCATGCCTGAATGCACACAACCTCTTCAGCCTAGAGCTGATAAAAGCATCTGCAAGTCATAGCTCAAGCACATTTAAATTATATAACTGGTTGGTTTATTTGTTTTAATAAGACGGGGCAAATGTGAATCACAGTGTACTTCTAACCTCTCATTCAACCTGATGTTTTAATCATTTGGAGGAAGAGAAACAAAACAAAAGAAAGGGATGGCAAACAAATGGTAATGATTCATGTGATATTTGATAAGACAGGAATGGGAAGTCAAAATAAAAGCAAGAATATTGTGACAGATGGAAGGTATCTAAGTCAAATTGTAACCCTTCTTTGAAAAACTTAAAGGAAGAAGCTAATCAAGGATAAAATCTGTTTTTGTATATTTTTCATATATTTTATTTAAAATAAAGACAAAAGAGGATGTATTTCCCACCAAAGCAGGAAGATAAAAATGGGAGTATACATTTTAAATAATGAGAAAACCATTTATGATGAGATTGATTCCTTTTCAAAGTTTGCAGAGTATGACATAGAATATAAACCCCGCTTCTGTAAATGTAGTCAGGAAATCCACTGAACAGAACTTTCTGCAATTTTTCCTATAAAATGCAAAACACTATGTTGCAAGGGGAAAAGACCTCTCCCAATACCAGAGGTTAATCAGAACACTGAAGCTTCATGACTCAACACTGAAAAGAAGGGACAGAGGGATCTATACTGTCCTGATATTGTTACTGTTTGATCACATATTGCAGAACATGGTTGAATCCACTGCCCTCTTTCCAAGTAGAACAAGAGAGGTATAGGAGGGCTGGATCAACTGTTGAGGCTTTGAAACTTGAGCAGTTGAGCAGTTATTTGGAAAAAAAAAAAAGTGCTTATCCAGTCTTTATGCAAAGATGGGTGTTTTCACACTGCATGTTCAATAAACTCATGCAAATAGGAAGTATGTAAACATATTTGGCCAAACACTATCCTAGTTTGCCCTTTGTATAACGCCAATAAATTAGTTTCAAATTTGCATATTGTTATTAATCATACACCTTTTGTTTCTCTATTTAACATTCATGTACAAATATATTTGTGTTAAAACTCAGTGCAAATATTCAGGAGATGGAGATGTTCATGCTTTTCTTTTTAAAATAATAATTTATACTTAGGATATTTTAATTCTGTCTGAATTTCCAGATTTAAAATAAATAAAAAGTAAATAAAAACATGGATGTATAAAAAAGAGAGTAAACACTTCTTTTTTTTTTTCAGCTATTTTAACTATTGAACTGTTGGGTTCTTCTTTCAGAAATTTTATCGTGTTTTAATCATGAATACATATTTTCATTACATCACTGAATACTGTGGGAGCAAGCAAAGGTCATCAATCTGGTCTCTAGTAAACTGATAAAGTATGGACTACCTGTATATGTCATATTCTATTATTTAAAGATCATATAGAACACACAGAGCTTGCCATTTTGAGCACTGAAAAGACTGAACTGGCAATGTGAGAAATTCTTTGAAAGAAATAGATTTTGAAAAATCACACCGTCTCTTATTGTTACCTTATGAACTTAGCTACCTTTTTTTTTTCCTATTCATATAAACAAAACAAAAGTACATCTAGAAAAAAACAACAGAACCTAAGTATTGTGGTCACTTCTATTTTGGGGGTTCTTGGTTGTTCAGTTGTTTGTTTTTGTTTTTTTTTTTGTTGTTTTTTTTTCGTGTGTGTGTGTGACATTGTATTGTGGTAATTTCTTTTGTTAAAAAAAAAAAAAACCTTCAATGGAATAATCATATGGAAAAGTTATTAAATTATGTAGTCATAACTAAATATGATCATAGTGTGTAGTGTGAGCTCACTGTGTTCAATGCTGTTTACCTGCTATCATATTTTCCAAAAGATAAAAATCTTTCTTCACATATATTGTTTTAGGAAGCCAATTAACAAGAAAACTTGAATCTGATAGCATAAAATTGAGAAAGAGTTGAGATCTAAATACTGGAATGTAGTTTCTGACATATATATTTTTTTTCCTTGTAAAATCTTGATGGAAACTGAAATTTTGAATTTTTTTTTTAGTCTGATTTCTCTTCTTTCCACTTTTCTTCTCAAACCTAATGAAGGCAAGACAGTATTATCTTTTCTAGAGCTTTACCCCAGACTACTTAATGAAACACAAGAAAAAGCTTATTTAATAGTGTACCTAACATCTTACCTAATACTCATATGCAGTGTGTCTTTTCTGATTCACAGAATCATAAATGTATATTACTATGCCCTACAAGCTACTTTTATAAACGAGTAAATTTCATTTGATGTAATACCTTAATAATTAAAAGATACATTTTGCCATTTTCAGATTAGAATTAAAACCCACAATTAATACAACAGTATGATCCAACTTGTATTTAATTCCAGTTTCTGAGGTGTGATTTCAAATACTGCAAAAGTTATTCCACATTTCAATGGAAAATAGAGCCATTTAAAGAGATCTTTTAGTTTTACTACTTACATTACCCTACATATATCAATTACATTATGTGTGGAATCCTATTCTAATATCAATATCACATTAACACTACATTTTTCTTTAATACCCAACCACCCATGTTCTCATCTGTGTGCTAAAACAGAACAAAGGCCCAAAGTAAACCATGAAGAAATAATCACATGTAGACCAGGAAGGAAAGAAGCTGTAAAATATATAGATTGTACAGTGGCAAGCCTATGGAAAATCTATTAAGGATCTGTGGGATGTCAAAAGATATGCAACATAAGCTTGCTGCTTATAGGGTATTTTGTATGAAAGCAAGCTTATGGCAGACAATGAAACCAAGCAGTCAGCTCTAGAACAGAAATGAGCAGTGAACTGAACATAATCCTTACTATTAAATAGAAATATGAATTGATCCTAATGATGATCTTGGGGCGTAGCATGAGCAACACAGCTTCAAAGCTGAAAAAAAAAAAACAAAAAAACAACAAAAAAAAAAACCTTCAGGTATGATGAAGGCTTCAAGCTGAAAGATGTATATGGTGTTTAACCTAGTAGTCAGCTATCAAGCAACACTTAAGCCAAATGCGTTTACTCCTGTAAGGAAAGGAAAATACTAGCATTTTAAACTATAGAAGAACTCTGTTTCTCTGACAAGTACTAACGCTAGCTCAGACAAACTTTTTTCAATTCATAATTCACACTCGTTCCCCTAACTGACTGTAATCTTCTGTCTTGGACATATCTTCATATATGTATTTAAGAACAGTGGTGACAAGACAATCTTTCCTACTCCCTCTCAGTGGTAGCATAATTCCAAATAGGTACCTCAAAATTACTATTCTTCCTTCAAAAAAAAAAAAAAAAAAAAAAAAAAAATCAATTAGCCCTAAGGCCAGGTGGTTTGAATTTGGCACAACTCTTTGCCAATAGATTACTCAGGGCAAAAAAAAAAATAAAAAAAATCTATGAATCTATGCCACACTGTCCTGGACACTAAGCCACATCCCCTGCGGAAAGAGAAGAGAGACTGGCTATATTAAATGCCAGAACCATCTTAACCAATGACCCTGGAATCAAGTGACTACCTAGGAGTCAGTAGAACTGACCTGTGTAAAATATCTGCAGTGTAAAATTTTCTTGCTTGGAAACATGATTTTGTCAAAACAGGGGAGATGAAAATGTTATGTCATGGTTGCTATTTATTTTTTTCTTTCTCTTGTTTTTTCTTCTTAGTTTTGCACTTATACTATCTATTTTCACTAGCAATAGCACCAGTGAATGGTGCTGTACAAGGCACTTTGCAGTACCACTCCTGGAACAGTAGTTTAGTGTGCTGATTACACATGCTCAGGGTGAATTCAAACAAGAATAATTTCAGAACAGGCTTCCAGTTTGATGCAAGGAAGAAAATCCATAACATGCAAATAAAACTCATTTATATGCTTATCATAGGAAGGAAAAACAAACAAACAAACAAAAAAAGATAATTCTTTGTAAATCCATTAAATAGTAGAGAGAGACACAAAACATGTCTATTTTCTATTACAAGAACTTGATTCTGATATAACCTTCCAAGATGAGAGGTTTTAAAATGGTCTTTAAGATAATATTTGTGAGATGATTGCCTTCAACTGCAAATTTTAAAACCCACTTAGTCCAATCCCTAATCCTACATCATTTTAGAAGTGAGTTAAGAACTGAGAATATCCTGAACATATATACTGAAATTCTGGTCCTCTAAAATAGACTTGGTTGTACATTTAATTTTAGCTGGAAAATCTAAGAGTCATAGGTTTTGCAATAATATGGAAAACCTACAGGGTAACCTTACTTTTAATTCCTAAAATTAGAATGCTTTTGTGCACTGAATTTAAGATCAAACTTTGGAACTATTACCCATTTGGAACTGGAAGAGAACTGATTTTTGCAAGTTTTATTAGTGTTTTAGCATTTCAATATTTTAGCACTGGGAACCAGATTGCTTATGATGGCATACTTACTGCTGTGATAGACACTGTGATTGTCATAACAAATTTGATGATAAGGATGAAAATGGAATTGATCCTCTAGTCAGTTATACCACTTTTATGATGCTTCCACTATTTCCCATGAAGCCAAGGAGTCTGATCCAACCACAATATTTTTATTTTCAATTCATCAGTGTGCCAACATACTGTACTCTCTTCAATACCTGGGAGTATATATCTTTGAGTCAGAGTATAAAGCTAAAAATGAGAGTAAATTATTGCTGCTTTTTATTTTATGTTTGTATTCAATATAATTTGATTACTTGAAAGGGCTTGTAGCCAGCATATTGCAGTGTGAAACAATATCATGAAAAATACATACTGTTTAATGCAAGAGTTGCGTGTACAGTTTGTTATAGGCAAAATTTGCAGAATCAACAAACAGACTAAATAAACAAGTCAAAATATGAGTTATATAACATAGTATTATATATTTTTAACAATCTTTATTCTAATTTCATGCCCATAAACCAGCACTGTAAATTTCTTTGTCCTGACTTCGTAACAGTTTGTTTCTAAGGCTAGCTATAACATTTTGTGTTCCATCCTTTCTAACGTCCGTGACAAAACACACTATTATGTTATTGCAGCTTTTCCTAAGCTATTAGAGACTACATCACTTAAAAATAAATAAATAAGGCTGACAAGAATATAATAGGATTTTTTTTTTCCTTTTAACATTACTTATACACTTTTTCTGTTTCTCAACCAGGAAAAACAAAATGACATCACATTATCATTACATATGTTGCTGTCTCCCAGGATGCCCTTCAGGTGTTATGGAACTTTACAAAGACCAAAATACTTCCTCAGAAGGGTTGAAATGCTAGAGATTTCTTTTTTAAAGCTAGTGTTCTACCCTGTAGAATATTTTTTCCTCTTTACAAGCCAGCTGGCAGTTCACTGGAAGAATATTTGAGATATATATAACTTGAGATACTAATAAAGATGGGTCATGTTCCATACCAAATCCATTGGAAAGCTGAATGCTTGATTTTTACAAAGCCTAAATTTTTTGATATTATCATTCTTTATTATATTAATATAAATACAATCACTGCTGGAAAATAGTTTTTAAGGATTAAAAAAATCATTGTTTTGTCATTTTCCAGTCAGGCATTTATATGAACATTACAGACATATTAATAATTTATCTTAAAATATAATGCTATGAATATTTCCCATTTCTGAAGGACTTTTTTTTGTATGTATTTTGTTTTTGTTGTTTGTTTTCATCTCACTGGCAAAGAGAAATTATGAAAATTAAGATCTTTGGCCACTATAAAAGTACATTGTCAGATCCTTACCTAGTATAAATTTACAGTTTATACTAGGCAAGGATTTTTTTCCCCTTCCCCTTCCCCTTCCCCTTCCCCTTCCCCTTCCTCTTCCCCTTCCCCTTCCCCTTCTCCTTCCCCTTCCCCTTCCCCTTCTCCTTCCCCTTCCCCTTCCCCTTCCCCTTCCCCTTCCCCTTCCCCTTCCCCTTCCCCTTCCCCTTCCCCTTCCCCTTCCCCTTCCCCTTCCCCTTCCCCTTCCCCTTCCCCTTCCCCTTCCCCTTCCCCTTCCCCTTCCCCTTCCCCTTCCCCTTCCCTTTCCCCTTCCCCTTCTTCCCCTTCCCCTTCCCCTTCCCCTTCCCCTTCCCCTTCCCCTTCCCCTTCCCCTTCCCCTTCCCTTCCCCTTCCCCTTCCCCTTCCCCTTCCCCTTCCCCTTCTTCCCCTTCCCCTTCTTCCCCTTCCCCTTCTTCCCCTTCCCCTTCTTACCCTTCCCCTTTCCCTTCCCCTTCCCCTTCTTCCCCTTCCCCTTCTTCCCCTTCCCCTTCCCCTTCCCCTTCTTCCCCTTCCCCTTCCCCTTCCCCTTCCCCTTCCCCTTCCCCTTCTTCCCCTTCCCCTTCTTCCCCTTCCCCTTCCCCTTCTACCCCTTCCCCTTCTTCCCCTTCCTCTTCCCTTCCCTTCCTCTTCCCTTCCCTTCCCTTCCCTTCCCTTCCCTTCCCTTCCCTTCCCTTCCCTTCCCTTCCCTTCCCTTCCCTTCCCTTCCCTTCCCTTCCCTTCCCTTCCCTTCCCTTCCCTTCCCTTCCCTTCCCTTCCCTTCCCTTCCCTTCCCTTCCCTTCCCTTCCCTTCCCTTCCCTTCCTTCTCTCATCTCATCTTGTCTTCCCCTACCCTCTATCTCTCCCTGCTTCCTTCCTCATCCCCTCCCCCTCCCCTTCCTCCCCTCTGTCCCTCTCCCTCCTCTTCTTTTCTTTCCTTTTCCTTCCCCCCCCCCCCCACTTTTTAAACACATGTAAAAGTAATACAGTAACTGAACCAGAGTGGTATTTTAGGAAGGTGGTTGCTTCTCTAACTCTTAATGCAGTACAAAGGGTTTTCTACCTGATACATCATCACCATACATTTTTATTTACATTTTAAGTTTAGCTGCTCTTTTGTCTCAGTTTGCCCATATTACATGAATGTTGAATTCTCATTCTTAATAGCTGGACTTTGGGGTCCTATGTCAGGGAAGTGGGGTTGGGGGGGTGGGGGGGAATGGGAAGGGTGAGAGGTGGGGGAGCCTCAAAGTTTGGACCGGATGACCTTAGAAGTCTTTTCCAACCCAAATGATACTGTAATTCTATGACTTTGGACCATATGGTTAGTTTAGGATTATAAAAGTGAAACTACCACTTACTACACCAAAACATTGCCACTTACTAATACACCACTTCTGATCTAATATAGAATAATGAAGGTAAATGAGTCTATTAAATTTTTCTCATATGAAAATCAAGGCAGTCTGTCTTTATACAAAATTGTGACTATCAAGTCTTTCCTTATGAGACACGACAAAATAGTTTTCCTATATTGCCCTGTACTAGATTTGAAAGTAATTATAATTAGTTTATTGGTTGTAAAATGCTGTTTCACGTATTGCTCTCTTCACCACTTTTTTAATCCCTGGGAACAAGATCAGTCATCAATGACAATATAAAAGAAAAAGTTAATAACATAACTGAACTTCTATTATGCCTTTCATCCAAGAATCTAGAATACTTTACAAGCATTACAAAAAGTTTCACAACACCCTTGTGAGATACCAAAGCATTGGTTTCACCATCAAGAAATCAGTAGATAAAAATTGTATAAAGATCTCATTGGTTCTGGATTGAGGCATTGGTTGAAATTTCACTGAAGCATGAAAAAAATGAGCTGTTCCTCTACTATATCAGTCAACAGCAAGACATCAGACTCAAAACTTATAAGCAATACAAACGAATGATATTATTTTAATTCTGAAAATTATATTACTTAACTCTTTCTTGCTGCAAAATGTGACATAAGCAGAAAGTGACTCCTTAGCATGTACTTATCATGGCTGACACATTCTATGTTTATCCTTTCCGATTAGATTATCTTGGGCTACTTCAACTGTAGAACTAACTTATAGTATAGAAAAATAAAATAAAATCAATAAACAGAAGCTAAACCAACCAGCAACAAATAAGCTACTTTCTCACCTCTAAAAAATGAATTTTTTATTTCTGGAATTTGACTCAACTTGCTAAATTTGTTTGTGGATGTCTACAGAAGGGTACTCTACTTATGTTCC
The DNA here is from genome assembly GCF_963932015.1 of Anas acuta. Lineage (NCBI taxonomy): Eukaryota > Metazoa > Chordata > Aves > Anseriformes > Anatidae > Anas > Anas acuta. The sequence continues at coordinate 41,399,509 of NC_088979.1, forward strand.
TTCCATAGACAAAAGATAAATATAAACACCTATTTTATGAAGTGATTAACTGTACAGTAGATGTTTCTCTCCATTCCCTCCATAGAGGGTGTGGGGTGACAAGCACAGATGCAGATGTCTACATTGTAGACTTCTACACTTCATCACGTTAATTCCAGCCCATGTCTTGTTTACAAGCAATGTTACATTTGAATGGAGAAACATTTACCAGTTGTCCATTACAAATTATTGATGATATCGTAATACAGTTACATTAATACGATGAAACTGTATTAGTAATACGATACCATTTTCCTATCTAGAATTTTATGAGATTGTCCTCCACCTCTTTTTCTACATCTCAATTTATATCCACTTTTGCTCTTATTTCAGAGGTTTTGGAATGTTTCTTTTGAATCTTGCTTAATGCATTCACATGCCTCACATGATAGCATCCATTTGAAATAGATATTGAAAAGCTTCGGGATTAATGCAGAATTAAAGTCATCTTTTCTACATGCTTTTTTTGTCATGCTTTATACAACTTTCAGAACTGCACAGATAAGTATAGAAACATTACTACTTCAAGTAGACAAGAAATTGTTACACATTGCTACGTTTCCAGAAATGATGCACAACTGCTCACTTCCAACATCGGTAGTTACAAAAACTGACTGAAATTCAGCTGCTTATACTCTGTTTCCTGTCACAAGCAATGGTGACATTCTGAGGCAAGTAAAAATGAGAATGCACAACCAATAAGGTTCATTGCAAAAATTTCCAACATCTACAATGTAGAAAGCTGCATTTGAAATACCTTTTTTAGATACCCTTTGTAAATAAAGAGACTTGGAAGGCATGATTCATTTTCTTCAAAGACAGACAACTACTACTCTCCACTGAGTTATAGGAGTCCAGCCAGCTAGTTCAGATGAAGACATCTACCTCACAAATGTGTGAAGCAAAACATATCACTTCTACCAATATTATTTGGGTATTTTATAGATAATCACGTTGCCTCAGCAGCTATTCCACTAATTCCACATCTTTATCATACATAGCAATATCTATACTACCATTATAGTATCTATTAGCAAAGTTCCACTATATTTTATCAGTTGAAAAAATATAAGATAATGTAGCAAATATATGACTCTGTATATAGTCTCAATAACTTAAACATCCTGTTTCTTTATTTCTTTTAAATACTTAGTGCTGTATCCTAAAAGCACTCTTAAACTGCTCCTACTTTTCTATCTCTGCATGGCTAGCTTTCCACAGTATTGCATGTCTAAAATGAATTCAAACACATTAATGTGTTTGAATCCTCTGTTCAAGGATTTAAGCATATGCTGGCGTATTGAAAATGAATACAAATCCCATTGTACTGTTTCATTGTTCAAAATTAGTTTCTTTGTATTCTAAATCCCCAAACATTTCCTTATTTCAAGTATACTTTTAATATTCCAATAATATTGTACTTATCCTTGAAAAAAAAAAAAAAAGAAAACAAAACAAAACAAAAAAAGAAAACACTCAATTTCTCAAATCTTATTACATGCAATGTTAAAATTTGTATAGAAGCTATTTTATTTTAACCACACTGTATTCCTTCTCCACAGTCACTATTTCCAACAATATTAAGTAGCTGACACATTACCTTGGGATGCTAGGTGGTCTCCTTTTTATGTAATAGCCTTCACCTTTGTCCCTAAAACCTAATCATTGTTCTCTTAGATTTTTTCTTTTTAACAGAAATAGGTTTCTGCAATGTGCTTTATTTCTTTTCATCTCCTTACACTTCTATATACAAATTTTGCAGAAAACTTCATTTTTTTTCCCACTTCATATTCTCTTTCTGAATGGCTAGCTATACTGTCTTAGAGTTGCTGATACTTGCAATCTGTCATTTAACTAGGTCCCCTGCAACTACTGTTTTTTTGTATCTGTTACTGTCATCAGTCTTATTCCACACTCAGTCATTAAAAGTCAGACAGTAACTCACAAACTGTTTTTCCTCAATTGTCAGTCCAGCAGAATACAAACTAACCACGTCATGTACAAACTCACACTGTCTCTTTTTTTACCTGAAATTGGTGATATAAAAGTTGTTATCTATCACAGGGTGACAATGATGAAAATACCAAAAAGTTTACCTTCTCATCCACAGTAGTAAAATAATAATAAACATAAAAATGAGCTAAAAATAAATAAATAAATAACAGGGAATTGGAGTCATGTAAAGCCCTTTGAAAACTTAGTGTATAGTGAACAGGATCTCTCAAATTTAAAATGTTGCTGGAGTCAAAATGACACAGAATGCACAATAATGTGTTTGCTTTTCAGATACTGTAGGTCTGAAGAGTTTTTTTTGTATACTTCAATTATAAAAACATTTAAAACATACAAACTTGTGCAATTTTTATTATAATGAAGATGAGAAGTTCATTAACGAAGATAAATATTTCATTAGATGTTAAATAAAACAAAGAGATTTTTTGGCTTCTCTCAGCACAAAATTCCTTTGAAAGATTAATTAATACATGCAAATTATGCAAATTAGACCCATGCAAATATTTTATGAAGACAATTAAGGGAACCATTAATTACTGCTTTTTTTGCTTCAGTGAGATTCATTCATTTAATTTTAATTTCACTTTAACTGTTTTGATGTATAATCTTGCAGCTAAGAACTTTATCTTTCCTAGTGGGTCACTTAAACTTATAAATTTCATCAAATGTGCAGCAACAGAAATCTGTAAAGATATTCTCTGGGCTGTGTTTAGTATCAAGAGAAATTTTTGACACAACGCACTCCTAGAAACTGCAAAACTGGAAGGGAATGTGAGCTCATTCTTGGACAAGGTTCAACTGCTGGAAAAGCAATTAATTTGCTTTGGCTGTGCTAATATAGGGGAATTAGAAAGTGTGACACAAGACAAATAGAAATAATTAGTTCTCCAAAATGATGTTCTCATTAATATGGTTTGAACTGTAGAAATAAAAAACATTATTGTGGCATGTCTGCATTCTGTCCCTAGCCACAGGAGGTAGAAAAATGCAAGATACAGCATTTTTTCACCTTTGTAGTTTGTATGGTAGTGGCATTTATTTATTTGTTTATTTTATTGTAGGCTTAAAGAAGAGAAAATTGTGTACCTAATTCTGTTTTCTAAAACCTACTGAGCTTCTATAGAGCATAAGAAATCCCTAAGTTTCTTAACTCTTTTCCTCATGAAAAAATATGAAGCTATAAATATAATGGGCTAGGCTTTTGACGACAACACACTCTAGGTGTTAAATTGAAACTTTGATTTCAATATTGTTCATTTAAACTATATTTTATGATATACAATATTGAACACATAATTTGAACACATAACTACTTATACTATAGTTAAAGCTACTACAGCAAAAGATCACTCTATCAAGAGTTTATGACATTATCTCCAAATATAGTAAAGTTTTCTTTTTCCATTAAGTGAATAAATATGCTTGCATTTAACAAAGTATATAGAAGTAAATTTTCTGTTGCTCTCATTCTTAACACCTATAGCAGTTCAAACCAAGTTTTCTACGAGCAATGAAAATCACTAGGTGGTACTCTTCACAAAAACAGACTGTTAGAAGGCTGCTAAGAACACTTACTATATTTTATAGTTTGATGCAGAAGTAAGGGTGCCACCCGCAAAATATTAAACTCCTACCCCAACCGCACCCCTCAAGTGATATGCCTCCCAGCTTTCTACCAAGTTCTAACTGAAGGCACCTCTCTGTGATAGTTTTTTCTGTGTATGTACTTTTGTCTGGAGTCAGATATTAAACTGCGGTGATTTAATTTATTTATTCTTTCAGTTATGTACCAAATCTGCAGCATCTGGCATCTGACTGAAATTGATATTTTTTTGTTTAAATATAACAAGGGGGGGAGAAAACTTTTGTGGTCATGCCTATTTCCTCTCCCCTCTTTCTCCCCTCCCCCCCCCCCTTTTTTTTTTATAGGATTACTGCCTATAATGCCATTAAGAAAATTCTAAAGCACAGTTATCATAGAGATTAAGCAAAAATGTCCAAGAAAATTTCTATAGCTCACAGTGTATAAATGCTATAAACACCATCTTAACCTCAGGGAAATGCATTGAAGGACTTTAACTTGAAATTAAAACCCTGGAAACTTTGTTATTCTTTGAATAGTTTTTTTTCTTTAACAATATGGATATAGTACTACCTTGTTGCTAATTTTGTAGGCATGTGCCAGTTTAACACAAGATTGAATGACTAGAATATTTCCAAAATACAGGGGTGTCTTCCTTCATCTTAAATTCTGTTGGCAGTGAGCTTGTTTGCAAACTTTTGATAAATGTGGCTGTCTTGAATGACTTCTTTCTATCCAAGTCTTATAGCTATCCATATCTTACAACTCCATACCCCACTTCCTAGACTTTTCTAGGCTAGACTTTAATACAAAGTTTTTGGTGTTCAGACACCATTCTCCCTTTGTTAGGATCTTATTCTCCATCCACATGACTAATCTCTTTCAGTGTGATCTTTTTGGTGTCTGCTTCAGCTTTCTATTTTAGGTTCTCTGGGCTGAGCTCTTCCTCCCAGTGTCTCCCTCTGTGTGGTTCATATCTGAGTAATCTAATTCACAAACTCAGCTATCATATCCATGTTGGAAATTAACATAGCTCTTCCTTTGTATTCCAGACCTATTTCCTTTTCTCCTAAAATCTCTGCCTGCTTTTCTGATTTTCTGTGTAAATATTTCTATGGTTGGAAAAACAGAGCTGGTAACCCTGCAATCCCTCAGAATTTTCCTTTTCTTCCTAGTATGACTCTTAGTCACCATGAACCACTCCTTTCATCCTGTCTGTCAGTTGAAGTTCAAAATCAAAGTACCTTGCCTGTTTGTCATTTTTGATTCTTAATTTCAACATAGCATTTACATTATTTTCATAAAAAGCCTCTGCCCCTCATCTCCTATCCTCACTAGCTATGAATTCACATTCTGTTTCTCCTCATATCTTGCCTTCTAAAGTTTATTTTCTGTCAGAGTGATATAAAAAAAAAACATATGGCAAAAATATTTTCCTAGTCCACTCTTTTGAATTGTCACTTGTTCTTAATTCCTTCACTGGCTCTTCCTTTTTAACAACTAGAAACACAGTATTTAAATGGTTTTGCCTTACCCTTCACCTTGTGCATTACTCCTTATCAAAATCCTTCAAATTTGAGTGATGCTTCCAAATAAGCATCCTTACAGGATTGTTTTGCTGTTGTTGAATACTATATAGTTGAATATGTTGTGAATACTCTTCTGTACAAATGATCCTTTGATTCTTCTTGTTGGCATAGTATACTTAAGGAGAACCTTGCATTTGATGTCTAAACTTAATTTGATGTTACATCTGTGTGTGATTTGACCACTTTGAAAGGAAAGCATGTACTGATGCATGCATGCTTAGTCTTTAGCTCCTGACATACAGAAAGCTAATACTGGTTTATCTTCACTTCTGTGAGTAAAAGAGTGTAGCAGGTATTGAGCCTGTCTGTACACCAGAAAGCTGAAGAAAGAAATTCAATTGAGTTCTGGGGTTAGGAATCTGGCAGATCTTATACAAATTAAATAATTCCCCATTAATTTACTCTAGTTTCACATCTTTTAAATGACGTTAACAAAGATATTTAACTGAACTTGTTATATGTATGTACCTAGAAGTAAGAGGAACTAGAGTTTATATCAGATCTTTTTATAACAGCTGAACACATAGGTCCAACTTGACATGTATGAGGTAATTATAACAAATGGAACAATAATCAAATAATGCTAGGCAACATATGTTGTTGGATTTCAAATCTATGTCTAACAACGACCTGAAAAGACTTATACTACATGCACTGTGTCATTACTCTGATATTCAGAGTTCAGCCATCAGTGTGAGAAAGCACAGAACAAGCACAGATGATGTGTTACATGTATTTTGCTACCATGAAGTCTTGGAACATAAATATTACCACCAATATTCAACTGGGGAAATTCCACCTACTTTTGCATATATCTATATATTGAGAGAGCATGAAGAAACAGGTAAAAGGGAAGGCTAAAATATGAAGGGCAGAATAAAAACTTAAGGTCTTGCAAGGTTAAGTTCAGTCCCCGATCTGCTACAGATTTCTGACATACCTATGATCAAGATCCTTAGCCCCTCTATAAACGTAGTTGCTTTATTCTTCATCACAGTAGTATTTTCTGATGTGAAGATTAAATCCATTAAAGACTGCAAAGTTGTTCAGACATTACAATGGTAACATTTGTGTTTTCCAAGTTACACCTGACATAGCTCAAAACAATTTATCTGAGACAGACTGTAAGGTTGCAAACTGGAATTATCATTGGAAAAAAAGGAACTATGTTCACTAAAACATGTGTTATGTATGATGAATTATCCTCTGAAAACAGAGATTCAGAGATACTGAATGCTTTCTGTGTTTCAGTCTTTGCTTCAAGGACTCCCCCCCGGGACTCCTCGACCCTGGAGGGAGGAGAAAGAGTCTCGAAAATGAAGATCTCCCCCCTTGCTGACAAGGGAGTGGTTCAGGATCATCTGAGGGGGCTCAATGCACGCAAATCCATGGGTCCCGATGGGATGCATCCACGTGTGCTAAGGGAGTTGGCAGAGGTTATCACCAAACTGCTATCATCTTTGAAAGGTCCAGGAGAACAGGAGAGGTGCCTGAAGACTGGAGGATAGCCAATGTCACTCTGGTCTTCAAGAAGGGTAAGAAAGAGGATCCGGGAAACTACAGGCCAGTCAGTCTCACCTCTGTCCCTGGAAAGGTGTTGGAACAACTTGTTCTGGATGCCATCTCCAAGCAATTGGAAGAGAAGAAGGTTATGAGGAGTAGTCAGCATGGATTCACCAAGGGGAAGTCATGTTCAACCAACCTAGTTGCCTTCTATGATGGCATCACCAGCTGGGTAGATAAGGGGAGAGCAGTGGATGTCATCTACTTTGCCATTAGCAATGCTTTCAATGGGAGACAGTCCCATGACATCTTGATAGCAAAGATGAGAAAGTGGGGGATAGGCAGGTTGACAGTAAGGTGGGTTGAGAACTGGCTGACTGGCCGAGCTCAGAGGGTGGTGATTGGCGGCACAGTCTGGCTGGAGACCTGTGACTAGCGATGTTCCCCAGGGGTCGGTGCTGGGTCTGGTCTTGCTCAACATCTTCATCAATGACCTTGATGAGGGAATAGTGTCTGCCCTCAGCAAGTATGCCGATGGCACAAAGCTGTGAGGAGTGGCTGACATGACAGAAGGCTGTGCTGCCATTCAGCGAGACCTGGACAGGCTGGAAAGATGGGTAGGAAGAAACCAAACGAGGTTTAATAAGAGCAAGTGTAGAGTCCTGCACCTGGGAAGGAAAAACCCGAAGTATCAGTACAGGCTGGGGGATGACCTGCTGGAGAGGAGCTCTGAGGAGAAGGACCTGGGGGTCCTGATGGACGACAGGTTGACCATGAGCCAGCAGCATGCCCTTGTGGCCAAGAGGGCTAATGGGATCCTGGCATGCATTAAAAGGAGTGTGGCCAGCAGGTCAAGGGAGGTGATCCTCCCCCTCTACTCTGCCCCGGTCAGGCCTCACCTGGAGTACTGTGTCCAGTTCTGGGCTCCCCAGTACAAAAAACACAGGGATCTCCTGGAAAGAGTCCAGCGGAGGGACACAAAGATGGGGCCTGGAGCATCTTCCTTATGAGGAAAGGCTGAGAGACCTGGGTCTGTTCAGCCTGGAGAAGAGAAGACTGAGAGGGGATCTCATCAATGTATATAAATATCTGAGGTGTGGGAGACAGAGGGATTTGGCCAACCTCTTTTCAGTGGCTTGTGGGGATAGGACAAGGAGTAGAACACAGGAAGTTCTGCACCAACATGTGAAAGAACTTCACAGTGAGTGTGACAGAGCACTGCAACAGGCTGCCCAGGGAGGTTGTGGAGTCTCCTTCTCTGGAGATATTTAATGCCCATCTAGACGCCTACCTGGGCAGCCTGCTCTGAGGAACCTGTTTTGGCAGGTGGGTTGGACACGATGATCTTTTGAGGTCCCTTTCAACCCCTTCAATTCTGTGATTCTGTGATTCTGTGAATATATAATATTAAAGACTATTTTTGAACTGGTTAACTCTAGTAAATTTATGAAATTAGTGTTTTCTCATGAATATGTCCACATTCTAAGAACCTTTATTTACAAATATGTTTTCCTTCATATTTATTCACTATTTTATTTTGTTTCAATACTTATATTTATTCTACGAATTGAAAAGAATCATACACTCTTAATAAATGAAATCTCTTGAATCTCTGCAAAAGTTCACCTTTACTTTTTTAGTTAATTCTTCATATTACTCATGAAATCTTCACAGTGAAATTACGTTTATTTTTTATTTTTTGCAAATGGAAAAAAGAAAACAGCTGTGAAAATATTTCAGTTATGAAGGTTATTCAGATATATAAAGATGTTTTCAAAGAACTGAGAAAATATAAAAAATATTCTATGTCGTATTAACAAAGTTCTGTGCTGACTTATTCAGACCCAATTCTCCTCTTGGCTAAAGCCTATCTGAGCTTAAATTAGTCATATATGTTAAAAACTATAAGAAAAAGTATTAGAAGAGCTTTTTAATAGTCAGTGTGTTTGAGCTTCTTTTATTAAAAAACAAACAAAAATATTTTTTTCCACATCTCACGTTTTCATAACTCAGCGAAACACTATTTAAAACACAAACTAGTCCATAGATAGGAAAGCAAGATATACAGAAATTATTCCATTAATATTTGTATGTTTCCAATGAAAATGTTTGAGGAAGAGTAGTGTAACCCTTCCATTTGGAAAAAAAAATATATATATATAATAATAAATAACTTTTTATTCATAATATGTAATAAGTCAGAAACTTGCATTAATTGTTATCCTGAATGTAATATGTTTTTAGTTGTTCTAAATGAGACAAAAGGACTTGATTCAACAACTTCAGTCAACTTTCTATATTTTGTGTGTCTTCCAGTTGCTGCTCCAGAAAGTCCTGGATTTTTCATACACCTGATTAACCACAAGTGGATGTCTCACATACCCTGGAGAATCTCAAATCTGCCTGAATAATATTTTTTTTTAAGATTTCTAAGATTAAATGTTAAGATAACTGTATCTTATCTTCTCTCTGAAACCTCTTTTCGGAGTTTCAGACAAGAAGAAATGAGGTGGAAAACTGATGATGGATGCATCCAAAGAAGCATGACTAGCAGGTCAAGGGAGCTGATTCTCCCTCTCTCTCTCTCTTGTGAGACCCCACCTGGAGTACTGTTCTCAGCTCTGGGGTCCACAGCACAAGAATAACATAGAAGTATTAAAGGGAGGGCCACAAAGATGATCAAGGGGCTAGAGCACCTCTCCCACGAAGACAGGTTGAGGGAGTTTGGAGTTGTTCAGCCTGGAGAAGAGAAGGCTATGGGGAGACCTAACTGGAGAGTTAAGTCGTTAGGAGTTAGGGAGACCTAGTGGCCTTCCAGTACCTAAAGGGAGCCTAAAAGAAAGCTGGAGAAGGACTCTTTATCAGGGATTGTAGTGAGAGGACAAGGAATAATGTTTTTAAACTAAATGAGGGTAGGTTTAGATTAGATATAAGGAAGAACTTCTTTCCTCTGTGGGTGGTGAGGCACTGGAACAGGTTGCCCAGGAAAGCTGTGGATTCCCCATCCCTGCAAGTGTCAAAGGCCAGGTTGGATGGGGCTTTGAGCAACCTGGTCTAGTGGAAGGTGTCCCTGCCCATTCAGGGGAGTTGGAAGTTGAAATCTTCCAACCCAAATCATTCTATGTTTCTATGACTAGATGCCTTCCATTACATGGCTTGCTAAGAAATTATCTGTTTTTCTTGCTTCAATGCAGGTGGTGGCTAACAGTCAGAAAGGCCACTGACCAGGCTAGATGTTTTAAAACTGATTGAATTTAAAAATTGTTTTGAATTTGAAATCTTGAATTTTGACATTTATTTTGACCAAAGCTTCAAACACTTTCAGGAAGAAGACTTGGATCTCCTTGTGAAACAGATTTCCTCTTATGTGCGTGAAAGAGATAAAGTAACTTACTGACTACTAACTTGTACTAGAAGTTCTCTAAAGTATGATAATTTCCATAGAACTGAAAATTATTGCTATTATTTTGACATAGGAGTGTCAAACTGGCATACAAGTGACTACTAGCAGGAGAAGATCCTTTATAAGAGGGTGATACACAAGCAAGAGTTGGGTTTTGTTGTTTTTTTAATCTGTATGGTAATTAAAAAAAAATAAAAAATCCAAGAAACAATCTTTATGACGTATATTACAGCTGTACTGCCACTTCCCAGTACTGGTCTAAAAAGTAGTAAACACATTGTGGGGGTGGGGTGGGGAGGAAAAGGGTCAGCCCTCTACACAGTGTAGAGGCAAACACTGATAAACAGAGATTACAGTCATCAGATTTAGCTCTCTCAACCTAAAAGGCACAGGATTATAGTTTCATTGTGAGTGAACTAGAAATCCACTTTGTTTTTATCTGTTTCATGATAGGTTACAGAATTCACTGAAATGATGTTGGATTTTTTTTAATCAAATTTTCATTCTGTATTTTAAAAATGTCTTTCAATTCTTCCTTTAGAAGTGAAAAAAAGTGATTCCAGATGAAGAGACTGTGTTAGAAATGTTTATTTTTACCAGCCTGTTCAGGTGTATGCTGCATTCTGAGGGTGAAGATGAAGAGAACTGTGTAGTTATGGCAAACATAAATACATAGGAAGGTAGCTTGCAATGCCCATCTTTCGCACATAGCAAGATAACGTCAGAAGTCTGTTAGGTAAGAACTCATCCATCTGTCCTTTGAATAATATGAACTTGGAGTAGGGAGGAAGTAAGAAATGAATGAAAATAAAAGAAGGCAATTCTGTATGCAGTCTTAATCTCTTTGGTCACAGTGTGTTTTATTTAATATTCTCATTGTGCTGAATTTTCCCACTTCACTCTGTTTGTGCTTAGTCATTAATTTTACACAGTTGTTTTAAAATTGCACTAAAGTACCATGTTGGAAGAAAGCCCTTGATTGATTAATCATTTATCTCAGTAGAAAAGCCATGAACAGATTTGATTTCCAGGAGCTTCATACATACACAGATAGAAAATGGCATGTACATTGAAATAGACAGCAATATTAAAGAAAATATGAAAAAGTTTAAGTGTATAAGCGCTAAATGAGGAAGCTCTAAAAGGATGCTTTGCAACATATATATATAATTTTTTTTGTTAACTCTGTGCCCTCCCTTTGCCTTTTTGGTGATAAATAACAGCATTTGGTAGCTTAAAGTTTAAAGGTGTAGCTAACAATGACCTATGAACACTATGAAACAGTTGTCTATTTATAGGTTACTGCCTGCAATCAATACCACCTTCTGTTTAAGTTAATCAATGTTGTCTTTAATTGATTAGCTTGGGTTGAAAACCTGACAAAGTGCTGGACTCCAAAACAAGTGGATAGAGAATGTACTTATTACAGTTTGGTTTCCATGCACTGTAAGATAATTCTTCTCAGTATTTCTTCATGGTCAAGGAAATACGAAGCAAAATAAATCTTTATTGTATGTTTCCTCATTGAGTATTCAGATATCAAGTATAAAAGACAAACTGCCAAGAAGTGTTGTAAATGTACAATCTAGATTTAAAATCTGAACTATACTGGACTGTTTGCCAGAACAGATAAATAATAATAATTATTATTATTATTATAAAAACAGGAAAACAAATGCCTTTATAACTTGTAAGCTTGTAAAGCTAGCAAGCTAGCAAGACTCATTCTTCTCAAGGAAAATAAAATAAAATATTTACATTTGAGAACAGAAAGAGAGCCCCACTCTTTCTGAAATGCATGAAAATTAGAGCAACTATTTGCAAAGATGTTCCTTCTGCAACAGTAATGAAATTCAAGGTGGTGTACACAGATTACTATTGTTATTTATTATTATGTATATAATTTCACTGAAGTGAATAGCATTGTACAGGTGAATAATAAGTGCATGACCCTGACAGGTGCTACACTCTGCAGTCAAAAAGCAGCTGAAGTTTAAGGCACTAATAAGAAGGAAAATGAAGCATTATAAGTATACATGACTGCATATAGGAACAATCTTTAACGAACAAGTATTTTAAAGACTGAGCGAAAAATTAAAATAGAATAGGGTGGACCAGCAAAAAGATTTTAGCAAAGCAGCTCCTCTATATGTCCCTGAGGGTTAGATGCTGAACTTCTAACAGCTTCCCTCCTCTAACACCACTAGATCTGAAAATATCTTTTTTAAGTATAAGAAAAACAAAAGAGAAGAGCTATCCTTCAGTTTTTAAAATTGAACAGTGCACATGCATACATTTTAACTGATGAATCAATTTGTTTGACAAACTGGCAAGCACAGAAAGATCAATAACAAGACAGCAGACATCACTTCCTAGTGGGTCACTGTGACAGCTTTTCTCCATTCTGTTGTCTTTTTCGCAGTTTCCTGGTAGTTCAGCTCACTACTCATACCTAGAATAACACTAAGGAAGACAATCACATTACAGACATAGTCATATCTTGTGACTGCAGTCAACTGAAGCTGTACACAATGAAACTGGTTGTCTTACTGAACTTCAGAAATCTTAATAATGGAAAATGTAAGGAAGAAACATAATAAACAGACAGGAAAAAAAAAATAAGAAGAAAAATGCATAATCGCTCTCCGACAGATTGCTGTGTTGCTGAAAGCCACACACGGTGTGACAAGACATGGTACTTCATAAATGTAGTCAGACCTTCTTAATGTTTGATTAATCCTAGGCAGAAAAAAAAAATAATTTTTGTGGGTTTTCCTTGACAAATTAAATAGAAATCATTTATGTACTTCTTTTTTTTTTTTTTTTTTTTTTTGGTGGCCTAGTGGAATAATAGGCTCAGGAGCCTGAAAATCAAGGATGAACTTTACTGTAAAGTTCATTGCCAGAAAAGAAATCCACTGTTTTGTCATTGCTGCATTGCAGAACCTTTTTACATTTTTGTGGGTGTAGAATAGTCAGCTGTTTGTTTCCATAAACAGCCTAGCTAAGTAGCAGATGTTTCCTTGGGCAGTTGTTCAATCTATCTAGAGAAAAAAAAATTAAAAAAAAAAAAAAATTCTTTGCCTTCCAGGCTTCTGACAGCTTTGTTTCCAGCTCCTGATTTCCTTTCCCTGCTGAAATGTTCAACCTTTATAGCAAGCTTGCACAACAGGTGGGCTGTGGGTCTCTTGCAGCTTGAAAAACCATTTGTTTGGCCCATCAGCTGCTGAGAAACGTCATGTACTCTTTGATTTGCCCAGCTGCCAAGAGGCAGCAACAAGATGTCCAGCAGAAAATGCACATCTCCTAACTTGTCACTGATCCTTCAGAATGCATGTATCTCCTAGTCAGCCACCTGGTCAACCAGCAGACACATACCTCCACATACACACTGCCTCACAGGTCAGGGGAGGGATGGTACTTAGTCCAAAGGGAAAAGGAAAATGGGAAAATAACAATAGGAAGGAAGCTAAAATAATGTTCTTATGGGTTAGCAGAGAAGCAGCGATGTCACAAGGGAAAGTGAAAATGTATTTTCACTCTGAAAATGACATGATAAATCTGTTTGACAACACTGGCTCTTCAATAAACTGAAGCACCTTTATGCTAGAAGTCCCATGCAATAATAAATGAATAAGAAGCCATAGCATTTACTAAGCAGCAAGAAGAACTGAATAACTGTTGAGAAAGTGCCAATTCAATTAAAATTCAAAATTTACAAGTTTATGTGTGTATATATATTTAAAATTTCCGAGATGTTTTATTGAGAGAAAATGCAATAAAAATGTATAAAGAATCAAGTACTTTTATTTTCTTGGGATTAATTAATTAATACCATAGATAATATATGACCATTAGTTTACATGACATTATATAGTTGGATGACCTCATCTTTGAGGAACTATGGGACAAAATGGCATTGTTTCTGGTTAAGAGGAAGCAGGACAGAGACATAAATGAAAAGACAAGAAGAAGATGCCCTGAGAGAAAGATGGAAAATGACTAAACAGAAGTGACCCTATACTGGCCATCATAGCCAATATCATGGGAAGAATAAATGAAGAAATGTCTAAAGAAAAGACATTTTAGTTAAATTGACTGCAGAGAGAATTGATCTCTCACTTATCTGAAAAGAAATAGATGTCCTGTCATTTGAGGATATTAACAACTGTTTTCAAAAAATAATTAGATAATTTGAGAGTAGTCTTGCACCAGAATATGTGTCTAATCTATGATTAGTAAAGAACAGTAATCTACAAACATAAACTCAAATGAAACTTGATATTTAGAGTATTTAGGGCAATAATTCTGATGCAGTTGGACTTAGAAATAAAGAGAGAAAATAAAATAGGACTAGAATAAGTGACTGAAACGGGCTGGACAAACAGACTGGAATCAGGCACTGGAAGACACTGAGAGGGAGCTAGTAATAAGAAATGTCTGGCTGACAGTAACTGAGACTGAAGCTGGGGGACCACATGATTTGGACTCACTAGACAAGAAACAGGATCTAGTGGCTGAAAAGAGACGGAAAGACATGGGACAGGAAACAGTGCAAGAAAGTACTGTGAATTTATCTGAAGAGAAGTCTCTTAAAGGGAGAAATCTTGACTAGTACCCGGATAGGTGGCATACTGATAGATATTTGGAAATGTCTGAATCTTGAATCTTGCTTAACAATAGGAGGTGCAAGAAATAAAGATGTTGGAGTTACGACTGGATATAAATATAAATCTTCATTTAAAAGCCTGATTTGTATGAGATTCCCCCCCCCAAAAAAAATAATATATATATATATATATAATATAATTTTTGTATATATACATATTATATATATATATATATATACCAAAAAAAAAAAAAAAGAGAGAGAGAGAAAAAGAGAAGAAAAAGGATTATAAGGCTTGGATCTGGATATTAGGACTGAAACAAATGGCAGAGACTGAGGAAAAAAAAAAAGAAAAGAAAAATAAATCTTGATGGAGACACATTTAAAAGAGCTATGGGTTGCAAGAAAAAGGAAAGGAAGCATGAAATGTAACCCAAGATTATACTCATTTATCTCAACAAATATCTGTAAAACCCTCATGTCAAAATGGTCGTTCCTTAGACCACACTACTCATGATAATTAATTACAATTCATCAGTTACTTTGTTAGTTTTATCAATGTGAATCTAAAGATTCAAGTCCAACTTCATCCATAAGGTTGTCAGATATCATCTCACTGTGAAACTTCTGACTTTTTAGTTTATTTGTCAAAAAAAAAGTAAGGCAAGACACTCAACTTCTAGGAAAAGCCAAAATTAAGATTTAATATATGAAAGAAATTGAGAAAGTTTTTCACACCTCTCCTGTAAAATATGATGCCTAATGATGAAAATGTTGTATAAAAAACAGATGATATATATAGCATAAGAACACACACTGAGCCCTGGAGATAAAGAAAATATTGGATAGATATCCATTTATTCAACTCCATCCTTGTCCCCTGCACTGAATGAGGTACTGTGCAAAATACAGTATCTAATCACATAATTAAAGATTATATCATGATGCATACACAAAGACAGCTGAACAAAGGTGCGGAAGACAGCCTTAATTCTGCCATTTCCTAATTTTGGAATGCTTGACTTTACAGCCTTGATAGTAGCCTTTTCCAATAAAGTTTTTGATCTCATAAGAAATATCACATATTTAGGCATGCTTTTGTCCAAGATTTTTACATCAGAAATAGAACTGTATGCACAAGCCTCACAGAACCACCAAAAGTTCTTTTTCAATGTGGAAGTCCTTTAGATATCTATCTTTCAAACACATACATAGCAAGAAAGGATCAAAGAGTATCATTTGCTGAGATTATTACACTGATTTTGCTTGTTGAAAAATAGATTAAACAAGTTTCAAATCAATGTAGAAAATGGGTTAGGTTTTCATACAAATGACTGAAGCTGTATCTAAGCAATTTTTATTAACTTTGAGGGCAGCTGCAGGACAGCAGGACAGCTTTTTTCCTAGTACTTAGGTGGTAAAATGTACACATTAGGTTCCTGGTATATGCAAAGTTAAATCATAATTTCTTTCTCACTCTTCCTCTGTAGCCTTCAAAGACCTTAAAAGTAACTTCATATAGAACTATGCAGTCAGTATGCTGAGTTGCAGTTGCTCTCTTTCTCTATTCCTGGATCTGTTCAATATTTCCATTTCCTGTCTTGTCCTTTCTGGGAGGGAAAAAGTCCCTCTGCTTGCTTGCTGATGAGATAAAGAGTGTGAGAGAGACTGTGAATGGAGTAGAACAGATGGTCCAGGAAGCTTTTATACGCATGGTAGCTGAATGGCTTTTTTTACAACAGGAAGAGGTAGTGTGAAACCATTTAACATTATACCTTACTGTGCTGTTAATATAGAACTGTTAACACAGGGCCTACAGAAGAGGTGAAGAGCTAGGATAAAGCCAAGAAGAAACAGTTTGTGGGAAAGGACTTAAAAAGCTTAAGTTCATTTTGCTAAGGGACAGAAGAATAGTTAACAGACTCATTTGGAGAAAGGCTGATAACTGCTACAAGACAAAAAAAAAATAAAATTGCAGCAGAATAAGAACTTAGTGTATTAAAATCCATTTGTCAGAGAAAAAAAAAAAGAAAAAAAAAAAATAAAAACAGGAACAAATTTTGGGCTAGAGGAGAGTGTGTAGTAGGAAAAAACTGACAGAAATAGTGGAATAGGACAGGAAAACTTGGAGGACAGGCAAAGCGCAAAGGGTCTCTTGGAAAACAAAGAGACGTTTTGGGAAAGAAAGAGCAATAATAGGTCTGAGAATTCATGGAAACTGAACAGGCTGAGGAGGAAAGTCTGTTAGTAGCAAATGACGAATCTGGCTTCAGAAGAAGGCAGCATAAGAGTATGCAGAATTTTGAAAAGGAAGCAGAAAAGTTACAGGATGAAGCAATCACTAGAAATTAGGAAAGAAGTGAAGAAAGTAAGCAAAACAGCAGCCTGAGATAGAGAATGTGGTTAAGCTTCCTGTTCTTATCAGCACATTTTGGGAAGAAAGCACTGAACCAAGAACAATTTGGGAAAAGGAAAACATGAGAGCCCATATGAAAGGAATGGTCAATGGGGAAGACTGCAGAATCAGATTTTTTTTTAGATGAATTTAGATAATGTGTAAAGGGAGCTGTGATTAAATACAGTGAGGATTATGAATGTATAGGATTTGGGAGGGAAATTACTGGGACACGGAAAATTAGGAATGCTAGACTTACGGAGGAAAAGAAAAAATAATAATGTAGGCAGACAAATACATGATAGGTAAGCGGATGAGGAAGAATAAAATCAGTGTGGGGGAAAAAAAAAAAAAAAAAAGTAAGAGTAGCAGTAAATGTCATTGTTCTTGTGCTTAGTAAGAGGTCCGGTAACAAAACAGTATAGAAAAGTCAAACATTATCTTTGTATGGTACCTTTTTGTGTGGGATGAGGGGGTCTTGGGAAACCGGATTGGGAGCTAGGCATAGGCATCTAGTGAACCTACAATATGTATGGAGAAGAGGATAATCTGCTTTATTATTATTTTAAACAGAAGCAAAAAAGAAAACATTTAAAACTAGTGTCTACACTAGTTCCTTGTAACTTAGTATCTGTTTGTATCTGTTAAAAAATATCTAAGTATATCCAAGACTCACATTTGGATTATCTATTATCTTCTTAGTATTTTACAGATATTCCAGGAAGCTGTTTTTTACCCAGTATTTCAAAGTACTAATAGTTATATTACTTTTTACAGTCTCATATACAAATTCCCACTTCTTAAAATCTGTTTAGACTTTATTAGACTTTATTCACTAAAAGTGAATTTGAATGAGTTGAGTGCTACATGATGAAAAAAAAAAAAAAAGGACATAACCCATTTATTGACAAATGCAGTTAACTTTTACACTTAAATTACTCCTATTCCTTGCACACAAAAGTGATAGCTAAAATATTAACATTAAATATAAATTCTAGTTGACAAGAATCCTTTTATTTATAATATACAGAATCTTTATTCTAAAACATTCCATTGTCTAATATTTTCCTTAATGCTGAAATTATCCTTGGAATTTCAAATACTTTGCTTCACCACAGAATGCTGTAGCTCTCCCTTCTACATTTCCTTGCTTACTTACAGAATTGCACAGCATGCTCAATATAGTAAATAAATAAATAAATAAAAACTAATGATTGCAGATAAAGACACTCACCCCAGACTTGCTTTGATACAAATAAATACAGGTATATATTTGAGAAGAATAAGAAAGGCACAAGTAATTCCCTACTAAGTACTTTTTCCTAGAACCTGAAAGCATGAATAAGCTACTATTATGTTTTTTTATTAGAGAATATAATGTATATTCTATACAATAATTCTTCTATTGTATGTACAAGAGTATATAAAATATATTTTACAGATAAAATGGAAGGATATCACTGAAATTTTGCAAAATTGGAAGGACAATTTTTGTTGTCTCTGTGAAAGCTCAAAAAAGTGTTGGAAAATTCCCAGTTTCACCCACTGGAAAGGTTTTGTAGAGTTTTGCAACTAAATTTTCCAAAGAGAACATCCATACTAAGCATTTTGGTGCTGAATGAAGCAGCTCTTTCCCTGCAACTCTCTATCCTCATTTCTGCAAGCCATTGTCATGCTATATATTGAAATGGGAACAGAGATCTTTGTTTATCTCTCAGTTCTTCTCTTTCCCAGGCAGATACAGAAGAAGAAACAGAATGTGTATAGACTAGTAGGAAATGTGAACTTGACAGTGAGGCAGGATAAATGGAGAATACAGATTGAGATATGTTACGAAACAGGAAAGTCTAGTAACAGGGAATGTTAATGGAGTGTAGAGTCTAGAAATGTCAGGACAAGAGAAGGAAGCAACAGAAATAGTCAGATAGATGGGAAAAATCTTGTAATGAAAGAAATAATCAGGGTGGCATGAAACTGAGTTCAGGAAAGAACACTGTAAGAATGGTACCTAAGGACTGGGAAGTTGGAGTGGGGAAAAGAACAAGATGAGAAAAGAACAAAGCATTTTTGACACAGGAACAAATGAGATTAGTCATTGACAAAAGGTGGAATTTGCATAGGAAGAGAGAAACTAGGAGGAACTGGGACACAGAGGTATAGGTGTAACATGCTAAATGGGACACAGAAAAAGGAAAGGAAATCCTCCTTGTGGAGGATTGGAGCTAAACACAAAGAGTCCTGACATAGCATTACCCATCTGTTATCGACTGTTTATGAAACCTGTCACCCTGTAACAGCTGATCCACAAAGACAATAAGCTCCTGCAATTATATTTTTTGTTATTATGTTGTAAGGCTACATACACATGGTAGATCTAAAAGTTCCAAACTCTTATATGATGATTAAAGTTAATATATTAAACTTCAAAAAATTGCAGTCGATTAAATTAATTTCTTGTGTTTTTTTTTTTTTTTTTTTTTTTTTTTGTTGTTGTTTGTTTGTTGTTTTTTTTTTCTTTTCCTTAAATATATATGTGTGTGCGTGTTAATACTGTAAAGCAGAGACAGGAAATGTCAGAATAAGGTTGCCTTTGCAATATAATCCAAAATCAGGATCGTTATGTGATTTTAACTAAATAATCATGTTATTGATATAATCAATACTGATATTGATAATAATGTTATTTTGTGGGGTTTTGTTTGTTTGTTTTGTTATATCCTCTTGAACTACCTTGGACAGATAAATCGAGGAAAGGTCAACATTACTGAGCACATTGCTTATAAGACCTTGATTTCATTTGTTACGCAATTGGAAACATGAAATGAGCACAAGAAGGCAAAGAATAGCTGGAAAAGAAAGGATGATCATGATTAAAAAGCTGAAGTGCTATTTCTACGTAGCGTGGGATAAGTCTTTTAGAATACATACTTCCAAAATACTTAGTTTGTTTCTGTGTTGCTTGTCTTATGAATATCTCAGTCCATAAGGGAACTGGATTCAAGGGGAACAGTAATTTGAATACAACGAACACGTTTGCCAAAAATGCAAAATAGTCTCAAAAATCAGGTCCTAGTTACTTGATAGTAAAGCAATTTATCATCTCTGGTTTTTGTGACTTTCACAGATTTAAAATGGGAATACTCCAAACTATGCTTCCTTGCAGGTATGGTCTGAAGATAAAGTAATTAATGTTTGCAAGGAACTCGGACACTGCAGTGACTCCTGTAACAGAATGGCCTCTGAAGAAATTAGAAGTTTGTCTTTGTACCAAAAAATAAATAAATAATAAAATGTCTGCATGTAGTAATGTAGTCTGGATGTACGAAGTAGCATGATGTCTGGATTCTTTCTAAGCCAATAGATTGGCCAATTGATGCTTTGAAGCAGGCATACATTTTATGGGAAGAAAAACAGGATTCTAGAACAACAAATGTGTCATAATATGTACCCACTTCCCAGGCAACATTCAATCTAGCATATTCTGACCTTTGCAATACGGACTTGGCAGACATAACATGCAATATAAATCTTCTATATTTATGTATATATATACACTTGTGTGTTACGTATGTATATACACTTGTGTGTTTGTCCCACGTAAGGACTTGTTGCCTGTTTTGTATTTGTGTATATGGCCAAACATTAAAAGATTATTGACTTTTTTTCTGTTATTACAGCCTCCTTGTGGCACACTAGTAACAACGCTTTACGAATTAGAAAAAAGTGATTAAATAAGACACAGATGATGTCAAATGATACTGTTAAGATGTTTGACATCAAAATGAAAATAAAGGCAATTGAGAGTGATTACTGGTGCTAATCATTTTAGACTTGCCTTTGAAAAATGCACCTTCACTTACAATTGAAACCAAATGTTAATTTTGTTTTTTAGTATTCACATAGGTAGCTTTAGCTTGTTAACTAGAGAGGACATGACATGTATAACACAAATGCTATCTTATAAATTTGTTCTTTACTAACATTTTGATGTTTGCAATATATATAAATTTAGATTCACAGGGGAAGTAATAAAGCTCTCTTTTGTATTTCATGTATAACTTTACTAAGCAGATTTGTTTTATTAAAATGTAAATAATGGGATGTGGTAAATGAAAGAAAAAAGAAAAAAAAAAAAACATGAAGAGAATAAACAATGTATTTATTCTTAATGTTCAGAGTAGTGTATTGAAACACACCTTTCAGTAGCTGCCACTGAATATTGGCTTGAAATTCTCATCATGCCTTGAATGTTACCCATTATACCATGATATAAATGGTTTAGCCATTTATATCATTAAAAGGCTCAAAATATTTCTAATAGGCCTTTGAAAACATTGTTATCCTAAATCTAACTACACATATGCACAAAAATGCATTCAGCAAGTCTAAGATTCAGCAAGTCTAAGATTCAGCCCAATATTACTTCAAATTAATTATTCTTCTTTAATTCCACTGTATAAACAGAAATGACCTATTAATTTAAAGAAAATCTATCAACACAAAATGTATTCTCTCTTATAAACAAGCAAGATGAACTTGACCTTGTTTGAACTTGTTTTGATGTGGCCCAGATGGTAGGCTACATGCTTGAATAGCAGTCTAAAGCTGAGGAAAAACTCATATAGCAAGATCTAGATTTATAGCCTTTTGCAAATTCCTACCTTGTATTGTCCTTTCAGCATCTGTTCTGCCCCCGCTGCGGTCAGCTTCTATCTCTGGGGTCAGAGAGTCTAGAAGCATAGAAAGGTAAGACTGACACATATTTCATTCGATTCTTATAGCCCTTTTTACAACCTGTTACTCTAAATCTGAATTACAATAAAATCAACCTTTGTCAGTTTTTTTAATGTTGAACAATGACTGGAGGCCAGGACAATTTTTTGTAAGGCTAGAAAGATTAATGAGCAATAGGTATTTCAAGCATAAAGGTGAGAAGAAAAAGAATAATATTAAAAAAAAAAAAAAAAAAAACACTAATAATATAAAATTGTCCTAGTTGGGACATTCCCTGTAGTGAATTTATTTGCACATACTATATAAACTAACAAAGCAGAATAGAGAGAAGCATCACTTGAAAGAATTTCTTTTTTATTTTTTATTTTTTTACCCTCCCACCATGCTTTAAATTTTCAATAAAACCACCTTCTTTGGGCACTTAAATTGAACGTTAATGACACAGAAGCAAAAACTAGCTTCTTACCATTTAGGACCCTGAGACTATCTGTTGAAGCTGCCTGTTTCAGTGTCTGTTCTGCTTGCTCCCGTCGTTTAGTCTCAAATTCAAGTGCTTCCTGCAATTTCCTCTTTGCCTTCTTTTCCTTCTTTAACCTTTTCTGAATTATTGCTAGGAAGAAGAAAATCAGTATACTCAAATTCAGATCTGAAACTTGGCTTCATGATTATATATTAAGAGTTCTAAAAAACAATACAACTGCAACAGTTTATATAAATTGAGTAATTATACAATATCAACTTAAACTATTTGAAAGTTTTGAGAATCACACTGGGATATTTAAAGAATTACTGTTCTGTACCATGCTATTGAAAACTGTAGGTGATATTCAGCTACTGCATAACGTGTTTGTATTTTTTTTTCTTTTTTTTTTGAAAAAAAAGTCACTCTTTTTTTTTTTTTTTTAATAAACATATGAGGATCTGTGAATGTCCAAATTAGAAAACCTTGGAACTAACAATAAAATTTACATCTTTCATCATCTGATGTAGATATGCCTCTGTCTCTGGAGCTGAAGTTTTTGAGGGATTATGTACACAATTTTATCTCTTGTAGCACATAGTATATCCACAGTAATCAAATTCTCATCCATGGCTTCTCTCCTCCAACAGCCAGTGCCCCAAATGCAACAGGACCTCAGCCCCTGCTCTGCTTCACTCCATAGAGAAAAGCCCTCATCTTTCAAATTGTCCTCCAAGCTGCTGCTTGCTTCAAGCCATCCAACCTCTTGGTGCCTGGTCTCTTCCTCGTATTTATCTCTTATCCATATTTGTCCTTTCTTTTATTCTTTAAAAACAAACAACAAAAAAAAACTTCACTTTTTTTTTCTTCTCTGACAGTTCTGGTCTCATCGATCTTGAAGAACTCATAACAAACTCTACAGTTGGAATACCTGGACAGATCCCCCAGCCATGTAAATATTAGTTTGTATGTCAATTGTAAGGGAAAATACTCAGAAAGTAAGGAGTCTTCTAAAATTCAGTCTAGAAGGCACTAATTTAGAAAATGTTTTCCCTCTATTTTTTGTTCATATTCTAAAAGAAAAAGGGTTACAAGATCAGTATATAAATGAATCATACAGGGGTTGTTTAAAAGAAGCTCCATTACGATTTTTTTCTATGTTAACAACGAGTTCCTTCCAAACTGCACAAACTGCAACCTTACAACCACAAAAATACAACTTGTATTGAAGTAACTAACTCCTCCCTAATTAAAGGAATATATCACAGGTTATTTCCCCAATGGAAAGGGTAATATGAACTTTTTTTCCTTTTTTCTTTTTTTCTTTTTTTTTTCCTACTCAGTAAAAACCAAACTGAATCTCTAAAGAAATCACAAAAAGCCGTAGAGCACATCCACGAAACCTAAACCTTTCTTACATAGCATGTTTAGGGTTTTCAGAGACGTGCATATAAGAAGCTTAATTTCCATAACAACTTCCTGGGCAACCTTTGCTAGAGAACCAGTTATTTATACATTAACTACAGAAAAATTATCATCACCAAAACCAGATATTAGGTGATACTAGATTTGACTAAAATAAATAAATAAATAAATAAATAAATAAATAAATAAATAAATAAATAATCTAGCACTGTATCCTGCTCCAAAGTAATCTCTTGAACATGCTTAGGGAAGAATGCTGGAAAGGATAAAAATCTGCTTCCACAAGCTTATGCACCCCATTTCCAGTAGTCTGTGCTGGCGATAATAATGATTTATTTAAAGGGAATTATTGCTATGTAATTTATATGCTAAGAATAACTGCTTCTTGGGTACTCTTCAATATTTTTTGTTGCTATACAGAACTGTTCAGACACAAAATATATATAAATACATATCCTGTAGTGAAAATAGTTACATCCAAGACTTTGGAATTTTGGCTTTTTGTATATTTTGTATATTATTGTATACTTATATATATTTTATATAGTACCAACTACTTTACAGGCATATTGTCTTACACTGTCAAAAAACATCTAGTATATAAAGGCTAAGCTAAATACATTTTGAAACATTGCAGTTTTAGTGTTTTCACTATAAGTACTTTGAAAGTGATTGCAATAAATGAGAAGGAGACATATGTTGCTTTCTGAATTAAAATGTCATCATGGCTGACACATTGTAGATGTGAGTACAGCAGTCAGAGCCAGAATTAGCAAGCCCTTACTGTGTAGCTGCTCACAGAAGAGATATTATCCTACTTTCACTGGTTGATGAGACATCCTACAGCCTCACTAATTGGAATATTTACAAAGGAAGGAAACAGTACAGTAAATAAGCAGCACTGTAGAACATATAGTAGCGGCAGTGAAATTAGTGTCCCGTCCCCCCTCCCTATATATAAAAAAAAAAAAAAAAAAAAAGTAATATTTGACTTGTGTTAACATGACAAGCAAAAGACAGACATTGATACAGGTTGCCTTGTGCTCTTGTGCTGAAGATTCCATTTATCTAATGGACTTCGACCTGTGTGTGACAGAGTGCATGTTTCTATGCCGTAGTTTTTTAAGCATATTCGGGTTTTTCGTAGGATAACTCTTAACTAACTAGAGCTGTGGTACAGTTCTCTCATTTTACTCATGCTTCCATTAAGATGTGAAACTTTCTTTGAGACATGACATTTGCTATTTGGAAAACTAATGTCAGGTAAAGCCTCCTAAGCATTTTTCTATCTTTAATTGAAGAATAAATTCTCAAAGTAATTACAATCTGACCTTATTTGTTTCTCTCCTATTTGGCTCTGCTCATTTTAAAGAATAATCTACTATTTTTCTTTGTTTTATACAGAAGTATCCACTATTAAAGATAGTCATCCTCATTAAATTCTCTTTACTATATACCATTATTAAGTGCTCAGAACCATTCCTCTTTGGTCAGACTCTTTTACCAGTGCAATGTCATCATTAAAAGGATACATATAAAAGAAGCAGATAGTGCATAGTGCTGAGAATAACATTGTAAAGTATTTCATTTCACTATCCTAAATAAAATAAAGGACTATCACATGTTCTTTCTTGACATAGAACTTTGAGCAAAATTGCTTTTACCTAATTTTAACCAGTGAAAGCATGTGTCTAATTCAACCTAGTCAAATGTTTTTGTTTTAAACAGGAAGAGAAAGAAGTTTCACAGTGTAATTGACACCACCTACTTGTCCGAGAGAAGAATGTAGGAATCTCTTTCTTTATTGAAATAAAAGGAATTTATAATATTAGCTTAAATGAGGTGCTTAATTTCTATATGGAAAAATGCAAGTAAGGTCAGAGGGGTCCTCTAAAAAAGGGATACATGATTGAGGGGTTGTGAAACACAGAAGTAGATATGGATGTGAAGAATAACTGGGCCATTTTAGAAAACTTCTTTAAAGGTGTAAGTAATGCAAGTGTACTGACTAAAATAGGCCAGTTGTGGACAAAAGGATGATTCATTGCACAGTTGTGATAATTGTTAACAGTAGTTGTCTTTAAAAATGTATTATTATAAGTTTAAAAGGGAAATTAATGATGCAGCAGTCCTACTCTTTAATAGGTCAAGACATGATATAGAATTACATTGCTTACTTACAGGTAGAATGTTAATTAAAGGTATAATGATATTGGTCATGAATCCAAGAGTTCTTGGGGTTCCTTAACTCAATGGTTCACAGAAAAATAAACTATAACTCTATCCCTGAAAAACTATTTATCTGACTTGTCATGTTCTGTGTTAAACAGGAAGCTAGCCCCAGAGGTTAACTGCTCCTTGGGAAGTAATCAGACAATACTAAAGAGCAATAAATAAAAAAGAAGAACCGTAAAGGAAGATGGGAACATGCTCATAATGCAAATAGTTATGTAAATCACTATAAACTACCTTAACTTTACTACCAATGTTTTAGAAAAGTGTACTTATATAAGTGTATATTATATATAATATACATACGATCTACTGTATACCATATATAATGTATATATTTTATATCATTCTAATAATGTAATGAAATTATAAAGAATTAATTAACAAGTACATATATTTACAGTGAGGGTTTTTTTCAAGAAGAACCTTAGCTGTTCCTTCTATAAACGTGTTTGAACTGATGCATTATACAAGGCTTACATATTACTATTACCTTTATATTTATGACATACAATTTACCTAAATATGCAATGCATGACTCTATCACATAAGAAAAAAAATGAATTCATAACACCTTGCAGCTTTTGATTTGATAATAGTTGTGTTTGTATTAAGTAGATATTCCTTTTCATAATGATCACAACCTGACAAAGTCCACAACTTCTGCATTTATAATTGTGCTGTACATTTCTGATACGTTGGAACAAGTCAAAACAAAACAAAACAAACAAACAACAAGCAAACACAAACAAACGAACAACCAAAAATATATATCACACATACACAAGTAAAAGGCACATTTGTTATAAATCTCATAAAGATTCTATGCAGAATCAGGATTCGGCAGGGTGCAAAATTTCCTGTATAGCAGTCAGCAGAAACATAACATAAGCGTAGGAGAAAAGTTTTGATCAAACACGGGTGCCTGATGGAAAAATAGGTTTCCAGAGAAAATATATTTCAGGTATTTATGTTTGCTTAATGAAGATACCTCTGTTCTTCTGCTCCACAGCCAACTGTTTTTCAAGTGTTTCCCTCATTTCTCGTTCCCTGAAGAGCTCCATCTTCAGCTCTGTCTTTTCCAGTTGGACCTGTTTCTCTTGAGCTCTAGCATTGTCTATAGCAACCTTTAGTAGACCCTGTTCAAAGATAAAGTTGGATATTTTAATGTTTAAAGAATGTTAGAACAGCTGACATAATAAACAACTTCTGTTATTTATCTTTGATTACTCATGTGAGATTTTATAAATGAAACAGTCCTGTTACTGGGTCAAAGCCTCCCAATTATCAACAGCAAATTTTTACTCCAGTTAATTTTAAGAGGTGGACAAAAAATCTGTAAAAAGTAGGGAGTCAAGCTTTCACAGATGACATAAACTGGTCTTTAACTATGCATATAACTAATGTGAAAAAGTTATAGTAGTAGGTTTATTCTTCATAAGAGATTTGAAAAACAAAACAAAACAAAACAAACTATATCAGCAACTTGCCTGTAACCAAAAAAAAATTTGTTCCATAGAAAAAGAATTGGCAGTCACCCACAGAATGATAAATTCAGCCTCTAGTACTGCTCAAGCTCCTTATTGTTGTTAGTTGTTAGTTATTATTATATGTCATATTATTTCCAAGGAAGATTATGTTATTGGGATACTAAGCTGAGGACATTCACAAAGCAGGAAGATCTCTTTGTCTTAAAAAGTCCATTTGTATATTAAAAAGTCCATCTTGTACAATTTTTATCTCACAGCAGAGGACAAAACATAATTGTCTCTTACTTTCTTGACCTGGGATGGTCAGAAAAAAGTCTACTTTTTTTGTTTTATTGTATCAGAAAATAATGATCCAGCCTATACTATTTTTTTCTTGAGAATTCAACTCCACAATTCCACAAATCTTTTCACAGGAAACAGACAGAACCTAGCATAGCTAATAACTAGTTAGTTAGGTCACTGAGATAAGCTATGAAAAAGAGGAGAGGAAATAGGATGGATAGAAATAAATAAATATGGACAGAAAATAATTCAATATTCCAGAAGTTTGGCTGTCAGGCTCTTGGGTGTACACCTCAATCTCTTCTCCTGAAGATATCATAATATAGTAGATAATTAAGCATAGCTATGCGTATATGATCCTGTATGGATATGAACCCACCTGTAGTATATCTTAGGCAAGTCTCCTCACAGCTTACCTCCATAGACCCAATTTAATTACTGATATAAAGCAAAATAATGCCAATAAAAGAGACTGAAAGGTTTCTAGCAGGTATGTTAGGGAAGCATTCAGCTAACAGAGAAGAGGTTCGCAAGACCTGCTCTCAGAACCAGGTACTACAGACATGCTTACAGCTTGCAAGTAAATTCCCTCACCACTCAGGCACACTTCCTAAATTAGATTCTGGGTTTCAAGTTTTTTCACTAAAATTCTTTGAAATATCCCCCAAAAGAACAAGTGAGAATTATGATACTTAAATATGAAGAAAAAAAAAAAAAAAAAAAGCATTCTTCATGTGTTAGTCTGCACATTTCTCCTGCTAGCCTTCCTAATTTTAATGACTGCTTTGAAATCTGTATCCTTCAAACACCTCTTTTAATTCTGTTTTCAGGGCCTATTATTTTCAGTACTCTTCATCTTCATTCTTAAGTAAATTTTTGCCTCAAGTGTTGTCTCATGCAGAGCTTAATTCTTTGCAGCTCTATTACAGTTCAATCTATAAAGTCCATAGAAGCAGAGAGAACTAAACACCTTCCAAGTGCAAGGTCAATATAGTCACTTAAACAATATACACTATAGAACCGCATTTGAAAATATCTAACAGGATCTCAACAGATGTGCTTACAAATATATTTTGAGTTTTAGCAGTTTTCTTTAAAAGAACAAAAAGCTATTATAAAATATCCAAAACACAAAGATATTTTGTGGTGAATGCTAAACCTCGGTGACTACTAAATAAAATTTCCTAAAGCTATATACAAAGATCTGTACACATATACAAAGCAAAATATACTTTAAAACATTTATAAAGTCTTTGCAATCTATTTTTTGAATGTTACTGTTCACTTGAAATCAACTTCCCCTACCCCATTCACCTATGCTTACAACCATCATAAACTGTGGATGGTTGGTTAATAATGGATGTTTCTGAAATACTGTGAAATTCAGGAAGGAGCTATTTATTAATGTATGTTTCTGATTTGTGCTTGAACTCTAGAATATTTTAATCTCCAACTCATCACTTACTAAATAGAACATGTGATTCACTCAAATCACTAATAAACTAGATCAAGTGAAATTATAAAATTATATGAAGGGTATTTGTTGATGAAAAGTATACTGTCAAATAATTTTAAAGCTACAAACACCCTCCTCCAAAATTCTTGCAATTCATCATATTTAACAATAAAATTGACCTGCTAAAATAACTGCCATCTTTACTCAATTCAACTACATTCTTGTACATGTTTCTTCTTCATCAGGAACGAACAATTAGTAACAAATGAAAGAGATCATTACATCAAGTGCCCTTTTAGATCACCCCAATTAAAACTTTAGTTTAGCTGTATTTTAATTCTAAGATACCAAATTCTAATTTTCTGCTCTGATTGCTCTTGTTGACTTATCTTTGAAAGATGTACTCTCAGTGCAAAGCCTAGAGATTATTTAGCAAGCTGCCAATGTTGGCACCACTTAATGCGTTGATTGGTTGTATTATCAGTAGCAGTTTAAAATAAATTACTAGTAAATTATTATTGTCTTTGCCTGACAAAACACAATATTTTGGTGTTCTTTAAATATGAAACAATCATTATGAATAAACATGGAAAATAATGCTAGCGTAGCACTGATGTGTGTAACTTTGTATTAAGAATAGCTGCAAAGTGTGAAGCTGCTAAAAGCATATTACATTTTCTACACCATACTTCCTCCTCCAACCATTTAAAAAAAAAAAAAAAAAAAAAACTTGCTGCTAACATAGCTAATGGTAATACATTACCTATTGCTGCTGATTATGTCTGAAAAATATTAGCTTTTTGAAGCCAAGACTCACTAGGGACTACTTATAAGCTACACAAAATTAAGTTTCATTTTTAGAAGTTAAATCAGTGCACATCAGTAGGCGTCCAATGTGAAAAAAAAAAAGTCTGCATGAGAGCCAAACTGATGCATATGCAAAAGTACTGCTGTTGCCAATGACATCTCTAATGCAAAAATACTGGAAACATTCAATATCTCCCTTTATTTAATGCAGAAGGGGCTGAGAAAAGCAACTAAAAAGCAGAGCATCTAAAAATCATCAGTGCCCCTTGGAACAGGAATAGCAGTTGCATGAAATTCTATTAATTCTCCCAGTGGATCATCTGTAAAAGATTATACAAAATGCAGTATGTCCAACTTGTATTTGCTATGGCTAATCCTCTAACCTGATATTAAATCAATATGCTGCCAATGACAATGGGAAATGCAGTGCAACACAGGGCATTAACAAAAGGAAAATATTTCCCTTTAGGGAAGGTCAGATGTTACAGAGGCTGGATAATGATGATTGTAGTGAACATGCTCAGGTTCCAGATTTGTTTTTAATACAGTATCTGGAGCCAGGCTTTAAACATGGGATGTTATTCTTCCTCTCTCTGTCACTGTTAATATATATATATATATTATTTCAGTGTAATATAAAACGTTGACATTTTTTCCCTGGAAAATTATAGTTAAATCTGGTTTTGGTTTGTTTACCCCATTTACTTGTTCTGATATTTTTCACTGATAAATTCTCCAGAAGTGTCCTAAATAAAAAGTTATGTTGATGTATGGTTGCTATTTCTTCCCATTCACTAACTAATGCATATCTCTAATACTTCTGAAAGCAGCATCGTGTTAGGACATTCTACTGATCCCTTTGAAATTAAACGTTAAAGATATCTCAGCCTTAAAGCTGGTATTATCAATCACTATTAAACAACAACTATAATAATAATAATAATAATAATAATAATAATAATAATAATAATAATAATAATAATAATAAATGACTAAAAAAATGTGTGGTATATTTTCAAAGGGTAGGGAAAAAAAAAAGTTGTATAGAAATTTTTCTCATTCTAGCTTCATCTACTGTGTGTTACAGGTAATAAACTTCAGTTAGCTACATAGCTATATGTGACTTAAAAACGACCTTACTAGTTAATTCAGTGGTCTGCCTAGAATATTTTTGTTTCCAGCAATTTCCCATAGTGAGTGAAAAAAGAACACTAAAAGAATAAGGCATGAATGTAGAGAAGCATTTTGCATTTCCCATCAAATATCCCAGCTTCCAGAAATTTGTAATATATTAGCTATTCCTGCTGAAAACACTTGCAAATAACACTACTTCTCTTTTAGGTAGGAGATTGCATATAATTTGTGTGCTCTCATTATTGTTGGGAATTAAAAAAAAAAAAAAAAAAGTTTATTATATATTGTATTAACTTTCTTCCACAGGTAAAATTCTGCAATTTATAACTGAGTGCCAACTTAAGTAACATAAGCTAACACAGCTTGACTATCTCTACAGACAACTTTAGGAAGACATTTTTGTAGTATCTCAGTATCTCAGATTGAGTATCTCCATCACAGGTAAAGGCATATTGTACAAATATAAATGATATTTTTCATTAACATTTTCTGTGAGGAATAAATTTCTATTGCCTTTTAGCAGAAGACAAAAAAAAAAAAAGTTGAATTAAAGCAGTAATTTTTACTTTATCCAGTGTTTGTAATACTTTTCCCTTGTGTATTTAGTTGTAGATGGAAACAGTGCAGGAGACTCACAGCAATAAAGCTAGTTGTTTGCTTTGTTTTCATAAGGGAATTTAGTTGATAATCATGTATTTATTTTATTAATATAAATGGGACAGTTGCAACTTATTTTACATATTTCTTTTAAAAAAATAGCAGCAAATTTTGTCAACACGATACAGTCTTGACAGAGAAATGTAGCTATTGGTGAAACTGATTCATCTATTAGATATTAATAGAAATTTTTCTCTGGGTTAAGACTGAATATTCAGATTCTAAAAGCCTAAATTAATATCACTATTACCCAGGAATATTGCAGTATCATGAAAGGCTGTGGCTGTAACAGACTTTGGCATAATTGGGCCATGACTTAAAATGGTGAGAGGTATGAAAACATCTTTAGCCTTCTCACTAGTTCCCACATAGCATTTTGCTGTGACCCACCTTCCATCACCCTTCATCCACTCTGCAGCTGCACATAGACTTCCAGAATTTAATCTGGAAGAAATCAACAAATATACATTGTAAAGGAAAAGATATCACTTAATCAAAACTCTCTCAATAGGAAAATATTGCCCCTATCTAATTTATTTTGAGTTTATTTGATACTTGTTACAGTTAATTATTAATATCTCTGCAATCCCAGTAAGACTTATGTCTTCATTGTTCTGGATTCTGTATATTGTGATTATCTCCTCTTCAAATGTATAGATAATTAAATATTAAAGTTGTGGTTTTTGTTTGTTTGGTTGGTTTTGTTTTTTAATAAGTATTTATTAAGTCTAGTAGCTGGTATGTTGTTCTGCTTTGGATTTAGGATGAGAATAATGTTGATAACACACTGAGTTGTTGTTAAGCAGTGTTTATGGAGAGCCAAGTACTTTTCAGCTTCTCACACTGCCCTGTCAGAGAGGAAGCTGGGGATCTGCAAGAAGCTGTGAAGGGACACATCTAAGACAGCTGACCCAAACTGGCCTAAAGATATCCCATATCATATGATGTGATGCTTAACAATAAAACTGGGGGGAGTTTGATGGGGGAGGCAGAGGGAGAGAGGAACACCATTACTCAAGGTGGGCATCAGCTGGCTGGTGGTGAGCAATTGTGTTGTGCATTGCTTGTTTGTTTTGTTGTTTGTTTTAACATTTGTTGTTGTTATTGTTTTCATTTGTAGGGTTCTTTTTTTTTTTTCTTTTCTTCTCTTATTAAACTGTCCTTATCTCAATCCATGAGTTCTTTCATTTTTCTTTTCAGTCTTCTCCCCATCCCACTGCGGGTTGCAGCGTAAGCAAATGTCTGTGTGGTGCTTAGCTGCCTGCTGGGTTAAACCACAACAGGTATTTATGGAGAAATAAAAAAAGACATGTTTATGATATTAAAAAGCATCTGATGACAGCTATAGCAAACGGACTTATCTAATACTAGCCTAGAATTATGGATTACTGATGAGGCATTATTCGTTTACCTTTAATATGGATGGAAAACACAGACTTGCTTAGCATTTAGTGGACAATTTTAAAGACTGACTCAGACTTCTACAATGGAAGTAAGAGGACTAAGACACCAAGCTCAAGTGACAGCTGTCATCTAAGTTCTTCAACACCTTCAAGACTTTTGGCACTTTTTTTTTTTTTTTTCAAATGTCAAAAGTGTTCACAAATTGTCTACTTACATACCCAAAAGCACCAACCCCATGGTCAGATTTAGGATCCCCCTAACCCTGACAAAGTTCAATACTACATTTTCTGTTTTCCATATTTTAAACCAGGACAAACATTACAGCTTCTGGAGACACCCATGTTCTCTGTGACACAGATCCTTCCTCTCACACAGCTGAATAAACAGAGTGTATTACAACACAAGTATCTACCATTACATCCATACAGATTTGTGTAGACAGGGGTTGCTTGTCTATGTATTCATGTGATCCTCATAATCCTAAAATATAGGCATCCTCCATCACTGCATTTGGCAGGTCACCTAATGAAGATGTGCATTTCACAGGCAGACATATACCCATCCTATGAAAAGACACGTCTGTATTTTGGTCATGTGGGATCTTAGGAAAAAGGGAATGGTGTTTAGCAAAACTAAAAAACTAAAAACTAAAAAACTAAAAACTAAAAAACTAAAAAAACTAAAAAACTAAAAAACTAAAAAACTAAAAATAAAAACTAGTCCTTGATAGTTTTTAGCCTAGCTAGATTTGCTGTTATCTTATCTGTACTCAAAAGCACCTCAACAGCAGAGGCAGGGAACAAACTGTAGGCCAGATGATCTTTTCTAGAAAGTCAGATATGGTGCACTGTTGGTAACTTCTGTCATTAATGTTAGTAGAGCTGGAACAAGAGAATGGTGAGTGAGCTTACTACTCCATGTCTTCTTTGAATCCACACCTCTGCACTGAAAAGGATGCAAAATTAACCTGGGCCAAAGGAAAATAAAGAGGAATTGACTCATGTACTAGAGGCATCATAAATTTCAGGTGGTGCTTATGTGTTTCCTAACAAAGTCACAAACGATGTTACAAGCACTGGCCATAGTACAAAATTGTCCTGTTCCAAAAATCCTGTAAAGGAGTTTGAACTTGTAGTCAAATATGTAAAACTTACTTCTGAAAGTGTCAGTATCAAAGAGCATAGTTCACCTGTTTGTCTGAGGTAGCCTCCTCTCATTATAAGAAACACTGAAAATGGAAACCATTTCTACGTCACCAATTAAAGAAACTGTCACTGTTGTGTAGAGGTTATTGTAACAGACTCTACTGTTTTAAAGAGAATACTTAACTATTTCTACACAGTTAGGAAAATAATTATCTCGATATATAATTATATTTATAATGTCTGTCTATATAGAGAGACAGAAAAATGTTGTTTTTTTTTTTAAGTAGTCCTGATGGAGATGAAATGTATGGAGAAAAAAAATTAAAAATTATGTCTTGATATTATGTGAAAGAATTCCCAGAGCTCTGTGGGAATGATGTAGTGAGACATGGGAACAAAGTGAAAAAATCCAAAGGGCTTTAAAACCCACCTGTTTACCATGACTGGTGATTTGTCATGATGTGGAAACTCAAAGCAAGGAGCAGAAGTAGAAAAATAAAAATAAAAATAAAAATAAAAATAAAAAAAATATAATAAGTCATGATCTTTCCTTTAATCTCTTCAACATATAAGACTAGTTTAAGAAAAAGGAAAAAAAAAAAAAAGCAATAAAGCAATTCCTGAATTTCACATTCACATTTTCTGTAAGTCAAAACTGAATGCATTCTTGGCAAATTAATCCTAGTCATTTATCCTGAAGTACTGCAGTACTTTCATATTCAATCACAAGATTAGCTAACCTGTTGATGCTGAATGCTCTGCTCATTAGGTTGCTGTCTAGAGACATTGAGTGCACACATTTGTCAAAAAAATTACTAGGAACTTTCCTGTACATGCATGCATAGCCAAAACATTACATACTGTACTAACTGTCTTTCTTCCTCTGGGGAAAAAAAAAAAAAAAAAAAAAAAAAAAAAAAAAAAAGTTCTTTACAGATTACAACAGACCTGTGAGAAGAATGAGAAGAATACTATATTTCGCAGAATTACCTTGTTTTATGATTTTAATATCCTAAAAGCATAATCACAAATGCCTAAACTATCAGTTTAGGCAAATATAGCAATACTCAATAGCTAGAAATTTCTATAAATTCTTAAATGGCATGGTTTTTTTTTGCTTTTGTTTGTTTGTTTGTTTGTTTTATGATCAGATCTCAAAATATCACTAATGAAAATATCATACACTTGTTTCATAAAACAAGTCTGAAGTGTCATAAACTTGAAGATTACTTAAGAGAGTAAAATGAACAGGATTTGGCCCTACTTTGTGTAGTGTTTGCTGAGTATAATAGAATTGATCTGATGCATTTACACAAATGAGCAGAAAAAAAAAAGTATTGTAAAAATTACTTTATAAGTTATAAGCTGCACAAACAAGGCTTATCTATAATGAATACAATATGGCTGCATTATTTCCTGCACTATCATTTTGCTTCTGCATGCAACATACAACTATATTGTTGCAAAAATTCCATCTGGAAAACACATGTTCATTGAATTTGTGGACAAAAAAGATCTTCATTCTAATATAAAACACTAACATCTTGGCTTCATGCTATACGCAAGTGTACACCTTGAACAATATTTGAATCAGACTGTACTGTACACTCAATAGACATGCTGACTACCCACAGGAAATCTGCAGAAAATTTGATAATACCCTTTGAAGTCTATTCTTTGAAGACAGTACTTTAAGTTAAATGAGCTTATTTATAAAAGAAGTGGTGTTTTTGTGTGTGTGTGCGTGTGTGTGTGTGTTTTTTTGTGTTTTTTTTTTGTGAATATTTCTATGGGAGACACATTTCAAATAGCTTTAACTATCATTTCCACCTTGGCACTCCAGCAATTTAAAATAACTATTTATTAAAGAAAAGTTTCTCTGCTTAGTTAATGAGAT
This sequence comes from Anas acuta, assembly GCF_963932015.1. Classification (NCBI taxonomy): domain Eukaryota; kingdom Metazoa; phylum Chordata; class Aves; order Anseriformes; family Anatidae; genus Anas; species Anas acuta. The sequence goes on from NC_088979.1 coordinate 41,435,765, forward strand.
AAACTTAAACAGTAAGATACATTTCATTAGCCTGTAATAAAAAGAGCATTTAAGATAAATGTTGTTAAACACACCAATGTCATTTTCACTGAATACTCTGCTGTGGTTTAATACACAATCTATTTTTATGTACTGTATCTGACAGCTTCTAAATTCATTTTTTGTTGTGATTCCTTTAAATCTTAAATTACTAGAAAGTTTCAGTAAATTTGTTGATCCAAATAATCTTATAAACTGATTAGGCAAGAATGGTTGTATTAATTTAGACAAAACTGAACAACTGGCTCCTCTCCATCCCTTTAAGCTGCTGTACAGAAAGGCCTACCTGGATGTTAGTCAGAAGGGTCTCTATGGATGACAATCCATCTGGGAATAGAAATGGAGATGGAAAACCTGGAGGTAGTGGTTGCCCATGCCCAGTTAGAGAAAGTTTGTCAAGGCTGTCTCTTGCGGTTGGTGTGGAGAGCGGGGTCTCATCTGTATGTGATTGAAACAAAAATATAGAACAAGTTACGCTTGTCTGTTTTTATTAGACCTCAGTAATGGCTTCCCTAGTGGTTTCCAGAACATTTATTGCAAATTGGTTCCTGCTATCAGGAGAAAATGCTTTCTGCTGAATTTTCTTTAATGAAAAAGCTGTGGAGATACAACAAGATAACATTAATGAGTAACTTTATAAGCCTTTTAAATGCAGTCTCTAATGAGACTGAGTTTACAGTGCCATAGAATCTTTTTAAAACAAATATTATCTCACATATACTTGTGATAATATATTCAGACTGACTTTATGGGCACCTTCCCAATTATCTCATTTTAGTTCTTGTTCTATTTGGAGTAACAATAGAATATTTTCTAGCATGACATATATTGTGTATAGTAGAAGTATTTGAATACAAGGCTTCCCACACAATTAACCCTTCCCATTCTTAATGTTTTCATTTACATCTCAGAAGATTCTGCAACACAGAGAATATCTACAAATCTTCAATGCATTATTAATCAAGAAAGTATACCTGATTCCCACAATGAAAACATACTCTGAACAATAAATGATATTAACAGCATGGTTACAATTACTGCCTTTTCTTTTTTTTTTTTTTTAAACACAGATATTTTCTAACAATTAGTGTTCAATTCCTTAGTGAGATCATAACAATCAGATTTGATCGGCTGTCACATCACAACAGGAAAAACTCCCCCAGCTTGAAGACCACTAAGATTAACATGTCACAGATAATCTGTGAATGGATTATAAAGTGCAGAAATTAAAAAAAAATAGAGGCTTCAATACACTTTTTTTTTCTTCCTTTTTCTTTTTAATATTTGAAATATTTTTAGACTACTGTTAATATGATATGGTATAGAAATTTAGGTCAACGTCTTTGTACTAGATGTTAATCTGAATTCTTCAAAAGGAAAACTATCTATACATATATTTAGATGCATATATCTCTACATACTTTTCTTACCAAGGGCACAGTCATTAACTGACACATATTCATGTATCTCAATACAATTCAAGGGCATTAGAATGTATTCTTTACGTTATTACAGAACTCTGCACACCTGTTTGACTACAGAAGAGTTTGCCAGACTTGCACTATATGAAAATCTTGATATTATTTTCCTAAAAAGATCTCTCTCTTCAAATGAGGTGTTGTATTTTCTAAAGTGGAAATAGTCTAAGGACAGGAAAATTTAAATCCATTGCAAGAGAGGGTTAAAGTTTAAGTTTCAACAATCCTGGATAGACAAAAAAAAAAAACTGTAACTCCAAGCCCCAGTTCATTCCAACAGTCCATTTCCAGCAACACTCCATACAGAAGCAATCTCTGGCAACCATTTTTAGGTGCAGTCTTCTTGTCCCATCTCTTTGACAACTCAGTTGTGCTGGCCAGCGCTGAATGGTGCTAAAAGCCTCACCCATAATATCCCTGCACAGAAATGCTAAAACAGGTTTCTGGGCTTGTCCCACTTAGTACTTTCTGTAGTTAGTGGAAAGAAACATACAGCATTTTAAGGCACTAATCCATCTGATCTATTATAGTCATCATGTGGATGCATCAAAAGGCAAATCTTCCTCTAGAAGTGCCTGCTGACTTTATGAGGAGCATCAGCTGACATGCTCTATGGAAAGGATCTGAAAAATGTACTCTATAAATCCATCCTCTGTCTTCATGGTAATGGAGATGGTAATAACAACATGGATATCTCTGTAGTCATTTTAAAACAACATACTGAAATTTGGCCCCAAAAATGAATTGTTTCTTTTCTTCACAACTTTTAAAATGTTATAGACATATTCACCATATTAGAAAAAATGGATAAATAAGTCAGGTATTCCCAGGTGTCGATAAACACTGCACAGTACTATTTTTGTTTGCTGCAAATATGGCTTTCCCAAATGTTTCCTATGCAATGTTAAAAATAAATAAATTTATTTAAAATATAATTGAAATTTTAATATAAATAAAAAATAATTAAAAAATAAATTTAAATTTAATAATTTAATTTAAATAAAAAATATTTAAATTTATCCCAATTAATGTATTGGATTTGCATGATATAGAAAGAATACTATGCATCATTGAATTGATTCATAAAAATGCGAAAGTATGCCATACGTTTGTCACAAAAAATCTCTCATCTCTTCTGAAAAAAAATTAAAATCTTGCTAATATTTTAGGTCTCAAACTGTCAAATTATTTTAAAACATACTAGATAAAATTCATCCACTTAAAAAATCCATAGATTTTAATATGCTTAAAAACTGTGCTGTTCCATGCAATTGTTGAGATACAGAAAGCTGCTAACACAGGCATTATCAGAGAATTTAGGCAAGGGATTATATTTTCTATTGCATACTTTAAATATAAATATATGTTGTTTACTGTACATTGCACATACTCAAGGCATGTTTGCAGAGGTTTTCTTAACAATGTCTGGCACAATTTTTTATTTTGCTATTTTCCAATAGGCAAAATAACTCAAAGAAGTTACAGTTATGCAGAATGGTATGAGCTCAAAATAACATCCAAACTCTTATGTTATAATAAATAACAGAAGCAAATTTACACTGAAGGGTAAGACTAGAGAGCTGAACTTACTATGAACTTATTTTAATGAAACTTAAACTCAGAAGAAAAAAAGTCAGACTAATGTGACTTTGTTTTCTTGATGTCCCATGTGAAATAAACTTTGAATGTTTGTTTGGTTGAGCATTTGAATGTTTGAAACAGAGCAAATGTACATTATTATACACAGGAAGTATGAATATTTGTGGATGTGAGATAAAAAAAATGATTGAGGGAATCTTGAAAAAATGCATTTTTGAGAAAAAAGACATTGTAAACACAGGCAATTAAAACATAACAACATATCTCAGTAGAAAAATAAAATGATCACTTGACATTAAAGCATTTAAAAATCTTCCATTACTGAAGAAGTTACCTTTTCTCAATACAGTGGTATACCTTTGTTTCCAAATAATCATTAACCTAGAATCTTTTAAACTGTTAAAGAGGAAATACTAATTGTCATTAACCTACTGATGGAACAACAATGCAGAAATGATAAGACCTTGCTGGGAGACAGAGATCTGTCACTTTTAGTCTGAACAAATCAAAGAAAGCAAATGAAGACAAGTCAGGGAAAGAGGAGAACGGGGGTCAATCTGCTACTCCATTGTCAGAGCTGGGAGCACAACAGTATTAGAACAAAGAAGTGTCCAGGCCTGCCTTTGCTTGTGCTGAGAACTGAGATGTTATAAATTTAAAATAAATAAATAAATAAATGCAAATAAAAATAAGACAAGCTGTTACTGAAAACTCTATAGTATCTGAACAGAGATGAATCTGTGCCTTGGATGTAAGAACTAAATCACCATAATAGGCAAGTCTGAAAACAACACATATCTTTAAACTATTTGCAAATGCTACATCTACTAAACCCATTGTTCCTCATTTTCAAAAATTCACCTGTTTTTTTTCAAACCAGATCTTATCTGAACAGCAGCTGGTTTGGGCCAAATACGTCTAGGATTTTTCACTGTATTTGGTTTGTTGGCATTCTATTTTGTTCTTTCACTAGATAATATGGAAACAGACATCCTGGAAGCTGTGACAGCTATTTAAACAATAATGGATGAACGGATGTAGCCATTCTGTTGTCTGTGTTCCTAAAAGCAAGTAGGATAAGTTGAGACTGGTCACCAATCAGACTGGAGAATGTTTATATTGCCAGGATTTGAAAGCAAGAGATAATGACTGGCTCGAAATACACTTTACAGATTACTGCCTTTCTGTAATCATTTAATGGCTCTTTGTAATGCATCTTTATGTGTTTGGTTTTTTGTTGTTGTTGTTTGTTTTTTTTGTTTTGTTTTGTTTTTCTCTGTAAAATAATTCATATATGTTTGTTTCTAAAACAAGCCCATTCTTAGCATTTGAATGATGAAAGAGGATCCTATTTTTACTGTCATAAATCTGGTAAATATATTTTTTGTGGAAACAATCTATTCCATTTTGCAAATTATGATTTTGGTTTACATTGTCGAATATCCCTCAATAAAAAGTTTTTTCTATAAGTCTGTACTTCACCTTCCTCGGAGTTAGAGCTTTTAGGTTTGAGAAGCTCTTTTATTTAAATTAATCTCTAACTGTTGATTAATATTACAGTGGAAGAAGAGGGGTCCCACATTTACTGATGACAGAGCAAGCAAGCAAGCAAGAGTGAGAAAGCAAGGAAAGACAGAAAGACAGAAAGACAGACAGAAAGAAAGACAGAAAGACAGAAAGAAAGAAAGAAAGAAAGAAAGAAAGAAAGAAAGAAAGAGAGAGAGAGAGAGAGAGAAAGGAAAAAAAGAGTGAGAAAGGGAAAGGGAAAGGGAAAGGGAAAGGGAAAGGGAAAGGGAAAGGGAAAGGGAAAGGGAAAGGGAAAGGGAAAGGGAAAGGGAAAGGGAAAGGGAAAGGGAAAGGGAAAGGGAAAGGGAAAGGGAAAGGGAAAGGGAAAGGGAAAGGGAAAGGGAAAGGGAAAGGGAAAGGGAAAGGGAAAGGGAAAGGGAAAGGGAAAGAAAGAAGGAAGGAAACTTCTTGCTGAGTTCCCATATCATTTGTCTGCTCTATAGTTTCCGGCCTTCAAGATTCACCCTGCACATAAGTAGGAACAATCTGAGATGATAGTGAAGATTGTTACAAGCTGTAAAAGGAAGATGCCAGAAAACTTTTGCAAAACACTTTTCTTCCCCCACCCCCCATTTTTAATGCATTTCAGTTTCATCTTTTTATGTCAAGCATAGTTCTACAGGATACTAAAAATTAAAACTTTGCAACTGTGGCAAACATAGTTGTGTCTGTACCGTTTCAAAGAGGCTGGAGTTCTCATGATTAACAGTGCCATTGCAATTGCTCTCCATCTAGTTCTGTTTGTTGGCTTGATGTGTTGACTTTGCGTTAATGAAATATGACTAAAAGATTAAAAGCTTACAATGAAAGGACCACAGCTACAAAGAATATTTCTTTGATGTATACATTGGACACAATAGCTTTGTACCTTTTTGCCAACACAGATTTGTGCAAATATGTCTTAGAGAACATATATGTCTGCATACCACTCATAACAATTACAGATAAAAAAAAAAAATAAAAATGGTAAGAGTAGTTTTTTACGCCCACTTCGGAGGTAGGCTTAGATGGGGGAACTGCCCCATCTGTTCTGCCTGATTTTTATCGCTGAAAATAAGATATTCTAACTTGATGCTTCTCCTTTTTGGAAAAGAGGAAGTTTTAGCTAATGCATTTCAAGTATTTCTTTAATCCTTTTAAAGAAAATCTAATCCCTACAGCTCATCATTCACTGCTGTATGGTGTCATTGAGCATACTGCAGTTGGAGTTGTCTCCATAGCAGCAAATAGGAGCCAGCAGGAGAATTACTCTTTGAACATACGATTAGGGACCTCTCTTACTCACAGTTCCAGTGCTCTTCTGTGCTGATGCCTTAGAAGCCATTAAGCACAAATGAAAAAGAAATGTATTGCAGGTTAAAATTGGGACATGAGGATTTGGAAACTTGGGATGACTTGACTAGGAGACAGGGACTAATCAAGAATTGAGGAAAGCTGAGCTGAGAAAATAGGAGAGAAGGAGACTCAAGGTGGACAGTTTTGAGAAAAATAATAGGACTGTGATTATGTGTTGAAGGAATGGAGAAAAGAGCGCCCAGAGGAAGAAATTTATATTGACTCAGCAAGAAATAGCAAAATAATAAAACTGTGCTTCTTATTCCAGTATATTTTGTGTAAGTAATACTTGTAGTGTTTCAAGTGCTGTTCTTCAGTGTAAATGAAATTTACTGATGGTGAAATCAAATGTATAAAAAACATGCTCTTTAAATATTGTGCATTTTAGTTTTGTTAAGGAATTACTGGTATAACATCTTTATATACAAATGAAAAGAGTTGGCAAAGTATATCCAAAAACCAAACATAATTAGTGGTGATGTTCCAGCTGTGAGGATTTCTTCAGGCTTTTTGGACTAGATCAAGTTCAGTTTATTCTTCACTTTACGTGTCCCTAGGAGGGCCTCAGTCAATCAGCACAACTTATCTAATTTTCTCTTTCAATAAAAGGATTACTTTAATAACTTTTATCTTATTTTGCAGCCTATTACTGATAAGGGTTGGGTCAAACAGTATTTACTGATTTATTTATTCTAAGGATTTCACAATATTTTAGAATAAATTATCATACATATTTTTAAACAAATATATTTTACTGTTTAATGAAACATTAAAGTGCCAGTGTTACTTCCACATTGTGTAATTTGGCATCATAATATGTAATGTTCCAAACAAAATTATCTTCTTTCTCTGTCATGGTAACAAAGATTATTCTGTTCACATACAGAATTTTTCATACATTTTTTGAAGTGCATAAAATTGTTCAGACTAAAGTAAGATAGTCAGAAGTGATTCCAAAAAAAATAATTCTGCAAATATCTGACAACTACATAGTAGAAGTATCTTGAATACCTGATGGTAACTAATAGTATCTAACCCTGAAGCAATACAAATTTCTATGGAAAAAATAATGGTTAGAAAGGTATAAGAAATATTTTTAATGACTTTTTTAAACAACACATCAGTATAAATACAAGGCACTTGACAATACTGCAACCTGAAGTTCTTAAATAAGAGAACTATGTCCATTATTTCTTTCTTACAGATCATTATATGCTACTGGCAGGTATCAAATACAGATTAAGGCCATCTGTGCTCTGGATGCTGAAAAAAAAGAGAAGCGTAAATGTATTCTACTGGTTCATGTCAAATGTCCCAATTAGTACTCTGCTAGCTGGAGAGTATCATCAGCTAGGCAGTACTGAATGAGTAAAAGAGTGTTTCTTGGCTTCATATCAAGAAGGGCTTCTGTGCATAAGTGTACATGTATGTAAAGGATTGTGCAAGTGTGGTCCGTATAGGTTCATACAAGTGACTCAGCTTTTTTGAAATCATACTGATGGGTGTCCATAATCATCTACACAGTAAAGAAATACCTGGAAAGAAGGAAATTTTTAGTAAGCACATTTGGTTAACTTGTAATACTCTGAAGATGAAGGTTTTATGGTAATGCCTGGAACTGCATTGCATTTACACACTTTTTTGTTTTGTGTTGCAGGTGTTGGGGTTTGTTTGTTTGTTTTGGGGGTTGTTTGTTTTGGTTCATGTTCAGTTAATATTTGTAATATTCACTCTCTTCAGGAAAAAATGAAGTCAGCAAGTCAGCATTTTCAGGAAGTGTATATCTGGCCATGTTGCAATTATGGTGTACTAAGCTACAGTGCTGCTGCTGCTTTGTCACATGGCCCATGTTATTGGTAGGCTGTTGACACCATGAATCGGATGGCCAAACAGAAAATGAATAGACAGTGAATGAAGTGACTGTGCAACACTCATCAATTGTCATTCATTCAACAACACTTAACCAGTCCCACACCCAATCCCAAGGGTGCCGGTGAGCAGATGAGGTTGCCCAGGCATGTTGGCACCCAGTGTAAGGAGGCAACACAAAAGTAAACAGTACTGCACTTCACAAATAAATACGCCATAGAAGTTCAACAGAGAAGTCAGAAGTTGTTTACATATTTTGAATTTATGGTGGCTTAAGCTGGTCTTCCACCACAGAAGTCAGAATTAATTTTTATTATCTGATCAGAAATTATAAAACTGAAACTATTGATAAACTTAGCTATTTTGATAAACTTATGATAAACTTAAGTGTTTTGTTTCAGTTGACATTCATACAGAATGCTGTCATGTTTCTTCTAATGATTAACAGGAGAAAACATCAAGCTCTAGATAAATATGTATAATGCTCAGTGACCGTTCTTTTTACAGAAACCCAATATTCTGAAACACATATGTTTATATTCTCTTATACTTCACTTTTCTGTAAGGCATCCAAAATATTTTAATAACTTCTTATTCTTTATAAGAAAAAATACTATCAAGTACTTATAATATTCAGATTGCCAATATATTAATTAGAACACTTAATGAGATGACCAGTCTGAAAATGCCTAGCAAGGCAGGAACATACTGAGAAAAGCTGATCCCAAGCTTTTTACATGCTAAAATTCCTATCCCACATGTACATCTCACTCCTACAGCTAAAATGAATAAGGTAATCAAAAAAATAAACAGATCAACTCAACCAACACAACTATATGGGGATACTGGGCAGTAGGTTCAGGATTCTTGAGTATGTAAGAAGATACAAATGCAGTCGAAGAAACCCTGCTTGAAAAATAAAGTGATTATAAGACAGTGTTGGACAAGCCCTGAAGACATGTTTCCAAGAGGTTAAGGTAATTCCTGTTTTATCATCATCAGTTCAGTAGCATCCAATCTGTACTTAAGCACCCAAATGGAAATACACACCCACTTTTTACAGAAATATGTGATCTAGCAACTCCAAGATCTTAGCTCTTCTCCTAGCCACTACAGTAATTTACATGAAAGACAAAAGGATGTAAAACATCTCATTTTGACAAATTCTCATCAGTAAGAGTACAGAGTGAGCGTGCTGTGTTTCAAATATGATGAAAATGTATAGTACAGAGGCTTCCTTAGTTCTGGGGCTTAAAATACACATTCACATAAAAGATGGTCAATTATATTTAACTCACTTTTTAAAACGTGCTTTTTCTTTTTCTTTTTCTTTTTCTTTTTCTTTTTCTTTTTCTTTTTCTTTTTCTTTTTCTTTTTCTTTTTCTTTTTCTTTTTCTTTTTCTTTTTCTTTTTCTCTTTCTCTTTCTCTTTCTCTTTCTCTTTCTCTTTCTCTTTCTTTTTCTTTTTTTCACATATAATAAACATCCTTAATATGTCTATCTAGGAAATGGTTCCCGTAGTCAGATGCAAATGTTGTAGACAATAATTGATGTACGCATTTTGGATTACATAGTTATGATATCCTAATAGAAATTTGGCTGTCTGCCTATGGGCGTTCAATATGTGCTTCACAGTTTATAACATCAGAAACACTCTTTTACAGTATTATAGCTACATTTCTCAACCCATTGTCTATAGATTATATCTGAATATCTGCTTCTTACAGAAATCCATAACAATAAACAAACCAAAATACCTAAATCTCAGAGTGCTCAGAAATAAAATTCACAATGAAAAGGCAAGCGTTTTTACATCTGATATGATTCCTCTTGCAATTCATTCATCAAACATCTGCAACAAGCTGCCAGAATGTGTCCATTAGTGAGATTTCTATGGCATTCACTAGCTTGATGCTCCCTGATAGAATAATGTAGAAGTTTTACCTCTAATGTTTTCTGCTCCATTTGAGGCATCCACTTTAAAGTCAGCTTGCACTTACTGCTTTTATTTTTGAAAACAGAGATATGGATTGCATGTCTTCATGTCTTTGAATATGTAATTTATGCTAATATATCAGAATACATATTATAATATATATATTCTTTATGTTTTTATACATTATAGGGCACTGATTCACTATAGGGCACTATATTCAGCACTGATTTAAGATAAAAAATAGTTTGGAGTCATTGTATAAGCTAAGTCAGTTTGGTTTATATTAAATACAGAAAATTAAAGTATTCTGCACAGCAAATATGCCTTGTACATATTGGTAAGTTAAAATCTTTTCCAGGATCCAGTTTCTATCCTTCATAGAAATTATATATTGCATTCAGCCTTTTATCTACACTGTATTATAACATAAAGGAAATATGCATTGTAACTCTACTACAGGAACCAAGCTTTTTACTAATTCTGCTTCACATCAAGATTTATATAAATGCTTTAATATTTTATGGCAATAGCATATTTGAAGAAATATTTATTTAATTCCTTAAGCAATTATAATATAATTGCAATAGAAGCAATGAAACAAAATACAATCATAAGAGTGGTTCAAAAATTCTTTACTGCTTTATGATAATTTATGCATTACTGCCTAAACACACTGAAACAAATAGTACAAGCTTTATTATTTTATCCTGCTGAGCTCATGATATGTTTTTGGATACTTTTATTCAGTATCCTGATAACAGGTTGGCTTTTAGCCCAGTTAGAAAAAGAGCAAGAATTACATCAGGAAATGACTGCCCCAAAAGTTTTTGTGACCGGTTGCACTACAAAGACTGACAAGAGAAAGTCAAAGCAACCTCTGTGATTTTCTTAATTTTTTGAAAAGAGTATTGCTGATGCAGGCTGCTCTTTTATCAAATTCAAAATAAAATAAAATAAAAAATAAAAAAGTAAAATCTAAATTATTCTCTATTTTTTTCAGAATCACTTTCTTTACCTTGTTTTTGTCCCAGCTTTCTATAACTCAGAACATTTTACCAATTCCTACAATCTTTCCCTTCTCATTTTTCTCAGTAATACATATTAGGGTTTTTTGTTGTTTGTTTTGTTTTGTTTTGTTTTAGTTTCCTTCCTTTTTCAATATATGAAGAAATGAGCCTGCTTCTTGAAATGTCAGATCTATCTGAAGACCAGTAGAGAAAAATTACAGTTTAAGAGAAGGAAAAGATTGTTACAGAAATCTGAAAGGACATATTAGCCAAAATAATCTATCTATTTGCAAACTAAAAGAGGCTTGACTTCTCTGTGCATTTATTTTCACATGAAAAAATGTAAGAACAAGGTATAAATTATTGTCAAAACTGATAAGAAAATGGAAAATAATGTCTTAAAAATACACTCTTAATAATGTCTTAAAAATACACTCTTAATTTGTTCCGTTTTCCAATATGCTGGTATAATCCTTATTGGAGTAGTCCTGGATCTTGCTATGGTCATGGATTTTTTTTATTTGTTTGTTTGTTTGTGTTTTACAGTATAAATAATTCAAACCATTGAAGTTGTGTTTACTTGGGAATGCACATAGGAAATAATCAAAATGAAATCCAGTGGTTTGAAATATAATAGCCATTTTACTATGCTACTTTACTGTCACTATGGTCTATAAAAGAAGATGCCACTATCTAGCACCACATCGCTTTCAGCATGGAAAGTAAATAAAGATTTGCTGAATACAAAAGCAACAGGCATCTTAGATATCTAAAAAACAGACCTTCAGCTGGCACAAATTCTTTCAGTTTCATAAAGGAAAAAAGGATTAACCAATGATCTAAGTCTATGCTTAATCTTAATTGCCCAAAATAGTAAGAGTACAGAAGCCATTTATAAGTCCAGGAATTGTCTCACAGTTCTTATACAAACTGTTACATTTGTGTTTCATGTTAAGATCAGAGGAACACATTCAGAGAAACTTCTCTTTAACCCTATCACTGTTTTTGGCTGTTCTGTCTTCATACAGCATTAAAGGTGGATTGTACAATCCCATTATACAGCAGATGTTAAATGCAAAGTACAATAGTCAGTTGTAAATGATTGATGATTCTCTTTACCATTTCAAAATAAACCCTGATTATTTATATAGTTTTGGGCACTGCTTGAAAGCATCATATTAAACCTAAACAATCGATCCATTTTTCAATGGCTTTGTTGTGTAATGTATTATGTATGTTTTTACATTCTTCTGTGTAAAAAGCCCTAGTGTATGAGAAATGTTTAGAGTTTTGAGTGCTCCACCCAGTCCATATGGTAGGTTTGCTCTGTGTGTAAGACTTACCTTTTTCCACCAGGTCCATATGGCAAGCTTAAGCTAGCCAGGGTCTTCTATCCTCCACAGGGGCCATATGGCAAAGGGAACTCAGTGAACACTCATTTACCTTGCATTAATACTTTATGTATCTCTAGCACATGCACATACATGCACACATATACTGATCAGATTGGGTAGAAAAGACTTAGCTTCTGAAAATCCTTTAGCCATATAATCAATACATTTCTAACAATATGTTATGTGATGTGGATTCTATTCTGTTTTATTAAAAACTGACAACTCGAATAATTTATCAAATCACTTGATGAACTTATCTGATGGTTTTAGGTATTTTGACATTTAATTACGCTAACAAACTGGTGGACATTCATATAGACAATTCAGTATTGGTTTTTAATATCACTTTACAAGAACTGAACCAAATGCATTGAATCAACTCACTACCTGTGTATAGTATAGTTAGTGAACATATTCAGTTAAAGATTCATCTCTATGCTGCTCTACTAATACTTCTTTATAAACAGGTTACTCCTATGCCATTAGAAAAAGATACAGGGCTACAACATATGTAAAACAGTGGTATTGGTTTGGTTGATTAAGCAATGGAAACATAAGAACTTTAAATTGTAATTCATATTTTCAAAGTAATTACTCTAAAACCAATACTTGCTATAGCATTTACAACTCAATCCGAAGTTTTGCTGTAATTTTGAATTTAGGAATCCCCAGTATTTTATTTATACAGGAGAGATAGAAACAATTTGTAGCATGTTTATAAAAGCTTTATTACACCTATAAGCTTATTTTAAAATGGAACAATATTCCCCAGCAGTAGAAATTTTGCATACAACTTTTACTTATTTGTAACACAAAACATTATGAAATATATAAAAATGTTGTTTTTATTCATAGGCATTTTCATCTGGTTTCCTCATTTCAGTTTGTGTAAATAAGCACTGCATTGTTAAATGAATATTCAAATGTATCAGAGAACCATCAGTGTTGAAAATGAATGGCATAAAGGATTCAGAACAGGTATGCATGTACGTGTTATCATAGTTCATTTTTGTATATAGCACTTATGTTTTGTTCTGCAATCAATAAAGAATGGAAGTGTTTTCCACATGGAATACATCTCATCATTTCAAAGGAGCCAAACAGCAATACACGTAAGTATTTTAAGAAACCACAAGTATTTTATTAAAGATTTAAAAAGTCTAACTACTATGGTCATGCATCTTATGCATCTTCCTCCTATCTTTCTACTTTTGATTATGGCCAAATACAACTAAAACTATGGACAAAAAAAAAAAAAAAAAGGTGTTTTAAATTTCAGGGATTAATAAACATGACCTCAAACACTTTGCCTCTAACCTTCATCGTAGGAAAAGCATAGCATGTCTTTAGTATTCACTTATCCCTTTTGCTGACATTGTTCTTTTTTGATATATTCTCTGTATATTGTCTTTTGTGTGTTCTGCTTCTGTTTCCACTGTTTCCAATGTACAAAGTATAGATACAAACTTTTGAGAGTTTGAGCAATTATGCGTATATGTGTACATGCATAATTGCTCCTAAATATATATATATATAAAGCACTCACTTTGTAATCACTGAGGTTTATGGAATGCCTAAAAGAAATGAAAGGTTTCTGTCTAGGTTATTCAGACTCTGTAAATAAGCACCTAAAATCTCCACACAACAAAGGAGAGAAGGTAGGTGTCTATCCTATCCTATCCTATCCTATCCTATCCTATCCTATCCTATCCTATCCTATCCTATCCTATCCTATCCTATCCTATCCTATCCTATCCTACCCTACCCTACCCTACCCTACCCTACCCTACCCTACCTTATCCTGTCCTGTCCTGTCCTACAGCTGTAGTGACTCTACCTAAGTAGCTGGACTCTCTCTCTTGCGGCTTTCACATTCACCTTCCTCATTTCATGAATCATGCAAAGAACTAAGAGAACTATCCGAGAAGCCTGTTTTTCAAAAATGTAAAATTCACTTTAACTACAATGGGAAACAGAATAAAAAAGAAGATGCCAGACACAGAGATAGGTAGTAAAATCAAATACATGCTTGTTTAATTCAACTTAGAGATGGAGAACCTAGTCATATATAAAATTATTAGCACACTGTTAAGATACTTGACATAGTAGGATAGACTGCAATTTTAAATACATTCCTATAAAATTATGATTTTATGCTTTGTGCATTATCATTGAGTCAGTAGTTTTCTCTTTTGGGAGAGCATGTTAAATTAATTTTCCATCTTGATTAAATTCTTTGTACATACATATATATAAGATATGAACCTGACTTCATAAATATCATTCAGTAGAATTTTGTTAGAGTTTAGACATATAGATTTGTATTTGAAAACCTCTGAAGGTTACAGGGTGAAACCTTCCAACAATATCTCCAGGTCTTCAGGGACCAAATCCCATTATGTGGAGTTCAGTGAAGAGGGTAAACACTACCATAAAGAAATACAAATTGCACATATTTCCCATTTAGCCAGTGTCACAAAAGTTCAGCATTTAGAATTCTAACCAGTTAGGACTTATTCTTGGAGGTCAAGTACCTTGTGAACCTTGTCATCTCACTGATGACATCATATCCCATCCATCAATTCTTTCAGAATCACACTTGCCATCTGCTCAGCACGCTATAATAACTTATTAGACATATTCACAGGGTAACAATCTGTACAATGACACTGTTATCTTAATGCTGGCACATAGAGAGATAGCAGCCATCGCTTCCCTGTCACAGCACAATTATTCTACCTTCCAACTTTAGAAGTTACTTGGATATTTAAACTTCTATTAAATTTTGTTGAAAAAAATAATTCTCTACAGAAATATGTATTTTAGCTTTGTGGCTTTTTTTCCCATGAACTGATAGATTATGACTATCTCATGAAGTACTAAGTCCAGGTTGATATAACTGTTTTGCACCTTGAAAGTTTTTGTTTATTTTCTGGAATGCAAAATAAATAAATAAGAACATACGACATGATCGAATGCATATAAATAGCAGAGAAATCCAACTACATATCTTCAAACATAGTAAATTTCTAGAACAGCTTTTTATTTCTCTATCTGTCCTAAACAGCTCTTCCTTCTAACAGCAATTACTAGGCAGAAATAAAATATGCAGCCAAACTGCTCATACTAAGCATTAAGACTTTTTAGAAATTAAAGGCAACGTGAGTTTTTGTAGATGCATATATATATATCTGCAGCATTTGTGAAACATGTTAATATCGACCATGTCTACCACAGCTGCTGTCAAAGCATTTATGCCTTAATATAATTCCACTCTAACTCTCACTCAACCTCAAAAAATATTTTCAGAAAAAGGGCAATATTTATTTTGCATCACACAGAATTTATCCTCTGTTCCTTCTTTTGGCTTGTCATTTATTCCAGCTTACACTGTGATCAACATTGTACTAAAATAAAGTCAAGTACAACAGCCGCTCTCTGCCCATCAAAACTCACAGACGTCTGCCAAGCACTTGTAACAGCTGGTGTTACATTAATTAGTTTAAACTATTTATTTCATCCATCTCCAGAGCAGATTGAGCAAAAACATTAGAGATTATTCTAGCATCTGTAAGTGCCCTGCAAACATTAACCAACCAAAGTTAGAATATTAGTCATTAACTTATACTATATGTGATTTAATACTCTACACACTTATTGTAAATAAAAAAGTCTGCAGCTTAACATAGCTCTAGTAAGTTTTCCTTGACTGACTTACAAATCCAAGTTTTAAACTTATATAAGACTTTGTGCCCATAAAGTTTCTTTATAAAAATAAAATATTACTAGAAAGCTATTATAATTCCTGGCAGCATGGGCCATTAAGCAATATATGACAGGGACTGGGTGACTCAGTGGATTAGTCGGAGGTTTTATGTCCACGGTTGGAATCCAGCCCTAAATACGGTGATCAAAACAGTGTTATCAAATGGTTGTAAAAATCTCAATTAAAATCACTCCTATAGCCTCTACTAAGATTTTTTTCTTTTTTTTTTTTCTTTTTTTTTTTTTTTTAAGTGGACGACATAATAGGTCTTTCACTACTAACGGAGTTCTCACAACTATCTTTTTCTTTTAATAGGCAGAGAATGGACGTTGGCAGGAGAATGTTGTTTATGAGAGGTCCTAATACTATATTCCCTGCTCACATGGCTCAGGAACAGAAGCCAATGCAAGGATGGCAAGAGTATATAGCCACTGTCTATGGGCTTGCTTCCATCAAAAATAAAAAGCTTCCAGCACTGAACAATGAAATACCTAGTATGAGAATACTTATTTTTAGTGCCTAGGGCTCAAAAAGGAAATCAAAGTCCTGTACAAACGTCCAAGAGAGAATTCCTTCCTCAAAGAACTCTGCTGTATGTAAATAAGGAGGGAAACAGAGGCATGGGGAGGTGAAGTGCTTTGCCCAAATTCACACAAGAGTGGCAAAGCCTAAAATACAACCAAAGTCTCTTAACTCTCATCTACTTTAGAAACATTGTTTCTATATATCTGAATATATCTGAATTTTCCTGAAAGTATGTAAAAATCCAACAGCTTACTTCCATAATAGAAGTTAAGCAAATTAAGCAATATATGAATTTATAATTATCAGATTATTACAGAATAATCTACTCAAGTACTACCGAGCAGTTTATTTTCTTTATTATTATTACATCATGAAAATATATATAACGACAATTTTTAAAAAAATGTAGCTACTAAAATTAACATCAGATTTAATAAAATTAAACTGAAAATAACAATCCATCATTTTACAAAACTATATTTATCTTTAAAAGATTTGTATTTACAAATTTAGTTAACATTGTTTCACTATCTAAACAATAAAGTGAGAAAAGCAACCTGACATTTACATTTAACTAAATCGTATAGACCATGATCCTGTGACATTCCAGTTCTTTAAAGCTCTAACTGAGTTGTTATGGCTTGCTGTGGCCATGTAGAAATGAATATAAGTGATAGAAACTGAAGAAGGAACTATCAGATATTTTCATTTTTCAACATTCCACCTCTGCAGATAAGATTTTACCTCCTTGCTTTATTTACTTTACACCTCTTCTTATCTCTCCTTATATATCTGTGTGAATGAATGCATTTGTATATATGCATGCATGTATTTGTATGTATCTGTGTATATACTAATGATGCCTACTGCATTTTTTCTTCCCACTGCAGTATATTCTCTTACTCCTTCAGACAAAAAGGCAGACACACAGTTAATACCAAACTTGCTCCAGACCATGCAAGAGAAAGTACTAAGGTGTATATAAGAATGGCCTCTTCAAACCATACTAATAGCTCTTTTTCATGCTCACTATTGGCCTCGACAGACAGCAAGATCCAGAGACTCTTCTATTCTTAGTTTCCCAGAATTTATAACATGCTACATCTGCCACATATCTGTTGGGTTACATGGATACTGTTATTCAATTATCCTTTTTTTAATTATTATTATTATTTTTAGTACAAGGACTGTTATTCAAATAACTTGTTGGACAGCCTCTTCTTAGAAGACAAAAGATACAATCACAAAATTTCTCATCATATGAGACAGCATTCTGACTCGTGACTTCTCTAAGAAAAAAAAAAAAAAAAGGCAAATACATAGTGCATGTATAACCATGTTCATCCTGCTTCTAACAAAAAAAGAAAAAAAAAAAAAAAAGGTATACAGAATCTCACCACAGAATAATAAACATTTGATTCACTAATATTTTGTAAGTGTTCCTTTTAAAAAGCCTGTTTTAACCACTGTTCTTAACCAATCCTGACCACTGGGTTCTGTTTTCATTTACACCAAAATTGCTGCATAAACAAAGGCAGCAGGAGCCCTTGCAGAGATTTTCTCAACTCCCTCTTCAAATTCAAGCAGTATATTTCATTAGAAACTCTGTCTGTATAATACACTTCCTCCTCTGCATGCACCATTTTTAGTTTCTAAATACAACCTCAAGGGAATTGTGTACATTCAACAGGAAAGTGTTAACATGTTCCCAGTTCAACACTGCTTTACCTCTTGCAGTGATCTGTTTAAATGTACTAAAGCTACCAGTCAATTTAGATTTTTTCCTCCCTCTATTTCTTTTTCCTTGTACAATTCCTCTTTGTGCAATGGAAAAGTTAATTGTTAAACTTTGTTACAGAACCCTTTGTTCTTGCTGAAGTCACTTTGCTTGTCTCTCGTACTGTAAGGACACCAAATCCTAAAAGCTGGCAAGAATGCATATGTTTATTTCACCATTGCTCTGCAATTACTGAATGCCACTTAATTATAGCAACAGATGCTCGAGTGTAGGAACCAGAAAAATCAAACGCCTCATTTCCAGGTTATTTTTTTCCATTGCTTCTGCCAACAGCAGATGTGTGAGCCCCTTGTGCTCTGGCGTAAATACTTATCAAATCCTAACAGGTCACCTATGTCACAAACAACATTTCAGATGCAACTGTTTCACCTGATAATAGGCTCTGAAAATAAAACTGTGAGCTGTAAATACAATGTATTCGGAATGAAATGCCATAATGTGAAATTGCTTTTTCTCCAGCTACAACAGAAGTCCTTGACAGTTTTTGGCAGTGATAAATCACCCTCCCATTAATTGTCTCCTCTCTCATTGTGAGGTGAGCTGCTAAAAGGGGCAGTCAACAAAAATGACTTAAAGGACAAATTTTGGCAAAAAGACAATGAAGAAATCTGTCATTGCTAAGCCTCCAGTAAACTGTCATGAAACAATCAAAATATATGTAGCTGAAGTGTTTATGTCTTTGTTAGAAAGGTTATAGGATGATAAGTTTATAGTTAAAACAGGAAGCTCAGAGAAACCAAAGTCGTAGGCCCTTTAGGCACCATTTCTATGTTCTTTAAAATGTTATGCAAATCCCATTAGTGCTTCAGTTTGCACAGTGTTTGCTGGTCTTACCAACCTTATTTTCTAACTCTTCTGCCCCCTCACTCCAGACAACAGAAAGTCCCCCTGAAGGCACAATGCTGGCTATAATACTTCTTGAATCTAGTTTTAAGATCCTTCCTTTTCAGTGATGTAAGTGATGAGATGAGTACACAGCACCTCACAGAAGTTGACTCTTCCTTCTAATCCCTCCATCTGGCTGGAATTTTACTGGAGTTAATCAGTGAGGTGCACTCACTTAGTAGTTTCCATACATTGTTCTAAGAAGAGGGAAACTGTATTTGCTGCCTATTGGACAAGCTATGTTATCAGCACCCACCCACCAATCCAAGATAGAGGAGTGTGAAACCATGTCTGCTACCTTTTCCTTAGAAATGACACTCACCATGACTCATTTCACCTCATGTGATTTCATTCTGTAAATAACTATCCCTCTGCAACTTTTAAACTTTTACATAGACTGAACAAAACAGAATCTCTAACCTCAGAATTCTGCTTTATAGCAGAAAGAGTTCCAAATTTGCCTTTTTTTTTTTTTTTTAATTACGTTAACACATAATAAGTAGGAAGGTGGCTACCAGTCTTTATGACTCTCATGCTGCCTCTATCTCTATGGCTTTCAGACAGCAGATGGTATATTTAAGACCACAGGTTACCTTATGTGTAGGAGAGGCAGGGCTGTGTGCAGGGGAAGCTTGTCAGATAGACGCCTCCAGAAAGGGTAACATTTCTCCCTTTCTCTTTTTAGAAACAACATAGTGCTGTCATTTTACTTCTTTTTCTTTCTTTCTTTCTTTCTTTCTTTCTTTCTTTCTTTCTTTCTTTCTTTCTTTCTTTCTTTCTTTCTTTCTTTCTTTCTTTCTTTCTTTCTTTTTCTTTCTTTCTTTCTTTCTTTCTTTCTTTCTTTTTCTTTCTTTCTTTCTTTCTTCCATTTGTTGAGACTGTGAACTGAAAGTATTATTTTTTCCTGCTTTTTTTTTTTTTTTAATACAAAAGAGAAAATTTTTAATAATAATAAAAATATCTCTGTTTACCTGAGAGCAGATGGCTGGAAATGTACCATAAGCACGGTTAGAAAATGATTTGTTACTAATGTGCCTGTCAAGGGCAAAGTCTGGAGTTTGGTTTTATATTTATTTGTAAGAAAATTATAATATAAATATAAATGAGCTGCATCACGTATTTAAACTAGACTGGACAGGGCACTAGAATATATATATCGTGAACATTTCCTGCACCAGCAGGGAGATGAACTAGATGACACAGTGTGTCTTTTCCACCACATACTTCTACCATTTCTGTATTAATGTAGGATGATTGATACCAAATATCCTTTTATACTACTATCCCTTTTCGCTCTGCTGGGTATTTGTATGCTTTCTGGGGAAGCTGATATCTTATGAGAATAGCTACAAGGAAGCACTAAAGGGGATTCTTCATCACGATGGTTAAGAACTGAGGAAAGTCACACGATAGCTTTTGTAGCCATAGCAGCTTTGTTGTCATGGCATGAGAATCCTTTGTCAGTTCTGCTTTAACAAAGGAACAGTCATCTAACATTGTTAGGTGTCTAATGTAGAGCCTGCTTTTTTGACATGGTTATCAGAAGCTATTTTCTGTCCAGACATTTACACAGACCCTGTGTTATCCATGATTTATCCACAGTCTGTGTTCCTCAATTGTGCTTAAACATGGTTATAGTTGTAGTAAATCTTGTGTTTAAACATGTAACTAGAAAGAACCGTATACTAGCACTGGAACATTAAACAATAATACTCCCTTGAACATCAGCATCATCAACAGGTTTCTGTCAGCCTGGTCCAGCAGTCCTAATGCAGGTATTTTCCCTTCTCCCCTCATCTCCCTCTTCAACCTGCAGGTCTCTTAAAGACCACATTATTGGGTCTCTGTGGTCTCTAATTATACCAAGAGCAAATTAAAACAAAATAAAACAATCAAAACAAACCAACCAAACAACAACAACAAAAACAACATTCAATTGGGAAGAATACACTGGATTTTGACAGGAAATCACACAACTTGTCTTTCAGACTGACAAAAGAGAGTTACAAAATGTATAAGAACATTATATTACAAAATAAAAACAATCCAGAGACAACTGGAAGCTATTTCAGGAAACAAGTGTTGTCTTCTGAAAGAAAATATAGCCCAATTGGGAAAAAATGAAGAAATTTCAGAAATCTGAATATTTGAAATATGCTCTAATCTTCCCAGTATCACGTGTGATTTAATTCTTGACAAATGTGCTCTGTGTACTTAAAACACCTCTTGAATGATGGAAAATCAGAAGAAATAAAGTGATTGAAGTTTTTTTTGTTGTTTTCTTTTTTTGGTGATGAGCCAGTTTGAGAGCTTACTCTGAGCATATGGAGATAGCATATTTGCAAGTCCATCTCTGGAGGATTGCAAAAGGCCCTTAGCTTGTGAAAAACAGCAATGTTATTTTTTTTTAACGTTCCCTATATTTAGAGATTAAATCGCTCACTGCACAAACCCATTTGGAACAGGCGAGAAGGTGAAAAGGATAATCAGTACAGTCACTGGTCCGTGTTTCCTAAACGCTTTTGAAAACATTACTGTGTGCAGGCATAAAATTAGCGGCAGGACCTTAAAAAGGCTGGCATTTAGCATGACTTTTTGGAAAGTGACACCCTCATTTTTTTCTTGTAGGATATCATTAAATTTCAATCGCCCTATGGCAGTGCCTTTCCATTAATAACCAATTCACTGTGTCACTTTGGCTCTCCCTTGAAATAATGAGCCTTTGCTTCGCTTTAATAAATTTAAACATATTCTCAAGGCCAGGGAAGATAGGAAACCGCAGATGGGCTGAGAAAAACACGATTCATAAATCCTTAACTGCCTGAGATCGTTGAGAGCAAAACAAAGTAACACTCGTAAAATATTAAACAATCCCAGCTGTATGAGTGAAGCTTCATTAACAAAAATGGACTATTTACTGCCTTCAACAGAGCCTGTGGGTGGAAAGATTTAGAGAAATCTTCTTTAGAAAAACACTGTCATCCTCATTTTGATTCTTTAACCAACCGATGGCATGGTAGATACTTATTTTGCATGTCCATATGCAGAAACATTTTAGCAGAAAATTAATGATACTCTTATTGCGTTAAATAGTACAAATCATGTTTCATCATTTAACCAGGAGTGAAAGAAAACAGAGAAATTTAACAGATATTTTATACTTGAAGATTTTTTATGCCAATACGAGTAAAACATGACGAACTCTATTTAAGTCATAAGGGACTTTTTTAGCACTCTAAAGTAAACAGAGCAATATGAATAATGACAGAGGAATCAAGCAATGCTATTGCTTTTGCTAGAAAGGCTTGGCAAATTATTCTACGTTATACTTTTTCTTGCTTTAACCTTTTGTAATACAGTTAATTTTGTTTATATTTCTATTTGGTACACAAAGGAACATTTTTTTTTTTTTCAGCCTACTTTACTATTTATTTAAAGTCTACTGGAGTTTTCCTTGAGTAAGGATTCTGACCCAAAACACTTTTTTAAGCACACAAGGCTGGGTCTTCAAATTCTTGGACCTGATTTTTGTTCTGTTCAGTGAACTCCCACTGAATAACCAAAGAACTTGTGAGGACAACTCTCTTGACTCCAACGTCTGCCTGTAACTCCAGAAATTCTGTCTCCATGAGGTCCTGCAGCTTCCCCTTCCTCATTGGCCCTTAGTGGAACTGAGGAGCTCCCCTCCAGCAGCACAAGTCAAAACTTACATGTCCCCCACAAGAAACAGTAGCCCATACTGTTTGTTCTCTAATCCCTTTTCAAGCTTTGTGGAGGTTTAGAGTAAAACTAAAAGGGTTTATTCAATAATTCTGATTAGGAAGATTGGAAAACTGCCATAAGGATAGCAAGGAAATTGTAAAATGTCCACAGCAAGAATAACCTTTCATGGTATCATGAAGGGTTTTTTCTTAAGCCAAGAATTGCTCATAGTTGCATACAAGTTTAAAGAAGAATAGAGATCAGTGTCAGTTTACTAAATGCTAGGAACCTGGAAGCTCTATCTCTAAAGACAAGCTGACAATTGAGTGGACAGAATGTCAATACTTTTAAACATTTCAAGGGTAAAAATATTGCTTTTTACAATCTGTGTCATATTTAATGCAAGAAAAGAGTTTGGATTTTTTTTCCTTTGCTGGCTGTCAGCCTTTTTTTTCCTTTTATCCCAGTGAAGGGCAACAATAAAGTACATAACACAAATTTATGGTGTAATTTTTCCTTAAGGAACAATAGGTTGTTTCAGACTAAATGCAAATACGGGCATCACAGTTTTCCATACCGTAGCTGATAAATATTTTAAAAAGCACTTGGTTTATTTATTTCAACATATTTCTCTTGTCTATGAGAACCATTACATATATTTGAAAAAGCAAAAATCCTTTCTTAGTGCTCAAGGGGGCATTTTGACCCCTGCAGAGGCATTTCTCTTTCCTGTTCAAAATCCTAGGAATACACTTAGCACTCACAGCTCCCACCAACTTCAGTGGAAACCGTGAACACTGCCCAGGAGTTATCACCTTATAATCATTAGAGCAGTCATTTCTGTGCTTTGTAGACTTTCACTGTAGCTGATTTGTATAATCAGGGTTAATCTATTCTGATTGCAAACATCCATACAGTAAATTTGGAATGAATTTGCACTGATGCTCATTCAGCTTAGTGAGCTAACACTTCTACAGATACACTTCAGGATTTTTGTTTTGACAAGGGGGGCAGGGGGAGTGTAGATTTGATCCAGTGTGATCTGTATCTTTCCATCTTTCCAAGATCCAGCTTCTGTATCTTTCTTTATTGTGAGTTGTGGCAGAACCTATTTATCCTATCAGGTAATAGAAGGATTGGTGTAAAAAAAGCTGTGGTACAACATTAAAGCACAATCAGCAGCAGTAAGCCAGTATGTCTATTGCTGAGGTTACCTGTCTGTATGAAAGCAGTAATCAGGCCTTCAAAAATAGCCTCAGACAGAGTAGGAAAACAAAACTATTTTTGTCTTAAAGCTTTTAAGTATGGGTAAGAGGCAGGCAATATGTTGCTTAACTCAGCACAGAAAGCTCTCATTCTTTTATCTGTACACCAGTAAGTACTGCTTTTTGGTTTCTGCTTTCAGAAAAGAGAAAGATGTAACATTATTATTTAGAATTACAGTAAGAGTCTTAGACTTTACATCCTCTTACAAATTAAAAAGTAAAAGTAATCCAGACAGGATTTTTTTTTTTTTTTAATTAATATAAAGGATAGAAATTTCCCTTTAAGCATATATGAAAAAAAGAGAAATTTAAAAACATAGGTTATAGAATGTGTCCCATTTCTTCTCCTCCCCTCCCACCACTCCCCCGTGCTGGCTTATTTATTTATTTGGTTGGATTTATTGTTGCGTTATGACAGACTGAATGCTTTCTAATTTTCATTCTTTCAAGCTGATATCCAGAATGGCATGGAATGCTTACATATTTTTTTTTTCTTATTGATACACTTGTCCTGCAGGTGCATCCTCACAGAGGACATATCGGTCTCTGCCCTATCTCTGTAAGACTCCCTTATCAAGACTGCCTTTCAGCGTAAGATATTGTGGTATTTAAGATGTAAATACTTGTCTACTCATTACTAAACTGAGATCACTAATTTTATTTCTCAAAATAACCAAAGAGGCAAAGGTTAATAACTTTTGGCCACTATCAGTTTGCAATAGGTTTGGACTGACCACCTAGAAGTAAAGAAAAAAAAAATAATGAAGTCTTCTATGCTCCATTACCAGTGCTTTGAACCATCTAGTCACATGGATTTTGATGTTTTGAGAGAACGATAAGAATGTAGATTGGCATGAGAATACCACATTAATTCAGCAGCTAAATGGTTCTTTGAGAAGATTCACTGACGGGAAGAAAAAGCATAGCTGTCTTTCTAAGTCCTCATCCTCTTTGGGCCTATACACTTTTTCTGTGAAAAGTTGTTTCTCACCCACACCCCAGTTTCTTTTTTTTTTTTTTTTTTCAAACAGTCTTTTCTCATCTAACATGTGAAACAATTGTAATGTGAGGCATGTGAGCAGAGAGCCTTTGCCACTGGGCCCTCATAAATCTTGCCAGTTCCCAGTGAACAACACCAAATATTTGCAGCTGAGGAACATTTGGTCTGGCTTAAATTAACATATCTCAGCAGTCAGAAGTCATTAAGCTTTGCCAGTGATTTGAAACCATTTTTCCATTTCAAAAGCGACACTGGCTGTTACTTATTTTTCTGGATGAAGAAGGTGGTAAGGAACAAAAGCAATGAAATGAAAATGGGAGATACTAATGAAAAAAAATCATAAAAAAATCTTTGAACTGCCTTTGGTAGATTTGTTATTAAGACTCTTTTTAAATAGCAGAGCACTTATGTATAAGATCAAATAATAATTCAAGATGATACACATTAATTTCAATGGCAAATTATGTGATTTAAAGTCTGTGAAAATGTATACTTATTTTCTTCCTTAATCCCTTGTGAATATAGGCACTATCAATTTTAAAAGCTGATGAAAGCTTTAAATGAAAAACAATAATCCAACCTTTTTCAATTAAAGACTGCAAGTAGATTAAGCACTAGAGTAAAGAAATGTGCTGTTGTGCTTTGCACAGATCACATTTGATATGAGTCTGTTCAGGAGGCTGGACATACACCTTAAATATAAAACACAGTCTTCAAGCAGGGGAGAAAAAAAAAAAGTTTAACTTTAAGCCCAACTGTTTTTAATAAGCCCAACTGTTTTTAATGAAGGTTGAATGTGAGTTCAGATTTTCCAGACATGTTACTTCTATATTATTTACATGGCACATAACTGCACTGGTTGGATGGTACATAAAGTCATCATTTGCAAATCCAAGAGCCACACGGTACTTGACTTGTCGAAACAAAACAAAACAAAACAAAACAAAAAAAACAGTTCATCACATATTAAGTTAGGCTTACTAGTCCACAATTATATAGCTCTGTCTGAAGTCCATGTCAAAAATGTTTCATTACAAACTCTGAAACATGTGTTTGCCACTTCATATGATGATAAATATTGCAAAAGGTTTTGATAAATTTTATACACTGATTTCAATGCAGTTATGGCTTCTAATTTATATGATAATCGTTATAACTGAATATACTTATTGAAATTAACACCTCTGGTAATTATAATTTTTCAGCCTCCAGTTAGTTTCTTTGATAAAGCTTTAATTGTTACTTTCAGAAGACACAGACTTACGCATTCAAGTTAGGGATCTGAGGGAATGGTATGGAGCTGGAACTGGGGAGGTTCAGGCTAGATGTCTGGAAAAGGTTCTTCACTGAGAGGGTGATCAGGCACTGGAATGGACTCCCCATTGCAGTGGTCATGGCACTGAGCCTGCTAGAGTTCAAGACATGTTGGGATAACACTGTCAGATATATTTTGGGTGGTCCTGTGTGGAGCCAGGAGTTGGACTCACTGATTCTTGTTGGTCCCTTCCAACTCAGGATATTCTATGATTCTATGAAGTTTATGAAACACCATTAAAGAAAACCCTGAGATTCCCAAACTTTTCAGTCTATGCAGCTTTAGTAAAATCAGTCCTGTGTAAGAAAAATAGATGTTCTGTTAACCAGATTTAAAAGGAAAAGAGTTCTAAAAATAAATTATTTACCACTAACTAGAGTGTTTCATAGTTGCCAAGATAGCTACGTAATCAAGGAAGGAAGGAAAGAAGGAAGGAAGGAAGGAAGGAAGGAAGGAAGGAAGGAAGGAAGGAAGGAAGCAGGGGTCTGCATTATCTGTGCTATTCAAATTGATTATGGGATTTCTGTGCTTAACTACATGTAAGAGAGTAAACCATTGTATGTGGATACTAAAACACAAGAAACAAGACCAAAGTATTTAGGAATATGAAAGTACTAAAGGAAAGATGCCTTGTGTTCTCAGATAAATGTGTGTCTGTTTGTTGTTTTGTTGTTGTTTGTTTGTTTCTTATATTATATGATCTTCCCCCATAAGAACACAATAAAATCAAGAAAGTATCTCATTTGTCCACTGCCTCTCTGCAGGCCATGTTACCCCTGAGCAGAAGAAACATCACAATTGTAGAGGAAATATTTATCGAGTTTTCTTTCATTAACTACTGTTAACATTTCCTTACTGATTTACAGAATCACAGAATGGTTCAGGTTGGAAGGCACTTTTGGAAACCATCTAGTCCATCCCCAACTTAAGAGTGTGTCCACATGGGTTTTCAATAGCTCCACTGACAGACTCTATAACTTGTCTTCCATATAACATCCCCTTCCACCAGCTCAGGGTATTGGGTATCTAGAGAACAACTGCTCTTGCCACTAAAGACTGAGGCAAAGGAGGCATTAAGCACCTCAGCCTTTTCCTCATCTCTCATCACTAAGTTTCCCCCCGCATCCAGCAAAAGATGGAGATTCTCCTTAGTCCTCCATTTAGCATTGTATTTGTAGAAACATTTTTTGTTCTCTTTAACATCAGTAGCCAGACAGAGTTCCAGATGAGCTTTGGCCTTTCTAATTTTGTCCCTGCACTGCCTCGCAACATCCTTATAGTCCTCCTGAGTGGACCGCCCTCTTTTCCAAAGATTGTAAACCCTCTTTTTTCTCCTAAACTCAAGCCACAATTCTCTGTTTAGCCAGGCTGGTCTTCTTCCCCACCGGCTTGTCTTTGGGCACGTGGGGACAGACCGCTTCTGTGCCATTAAGATTTCCTTCTTGTAGAGCGCCCAGCCTTCCTGGACCCCTCTGCCCTTCAGAACAGCCTCCCAAGGGACTCTACCAACCAGTGCCCTGAACAGTTCAAATTCAGCCCTCCAGAAGTCCAAGACAGCGGTTTTACTGATCCTCTTCCTGGCTTCACCAAGAATGGAGAACTCTACCATTTCATGGTCACTCTGTCCAAGACAGTTTCCAACCACCACATCTCCCACCAGTCTTTCTCTGCTTGTGAAGAGAAGGTCTAGCAGGGCACCTCCCCTTGTAGGCTCACTAATCAGCTGTGTCAGGAAGCTATCTTCCACACTTTCATGATTTCACAGCTTTTGTCAGCTGCCTGTAGAACTCCTCATCAGTCTCCTCATCCTTGTTTGGCGGTCTATAAAAGACCCCCACCAGGATGCTTCCCTTGTTGGCCTTCCCACTGATCCTAACCCATAGGGACTCAACCTTATCATTCCCAGCCTCAGGTTCCATGACATCAAAACTCTCTCTGATATAGAGAGATTATTAGAGAGATTTTTTTTTTTTATTAGAGAGATAGAGAGATTATTAGAGATTATTATAGAGAGATATTATACTCTAGTAGTCAGGTATTTTCCTCAAAAGCACTGTCTAATTGGTTAATCAGATACATCTTTTTTCTCTTCTCTTTCATATGGTAAGCTCAGGCTTCCATTATATTCATAGTGTACTAAACAACAATATTCTGGATGCTTTATTGTATACACACTATATCCATGTGTATGAAACTGTGTATAATATGATTGCTTTGGGATTATTTGATTACCTTTCTCAAACTTCAAATGTGTAAACATGGTTATATTAGTCTACATCACAGATTCTCATTTAGGAAGATTTAGACATTTTTATATTTCTGGAGCTCAAATAAATATCAAGCACAGAAAATACTCCTTAAGCCTTGTAGCTACAAAAAGTATTTTATTAAATTTATAATGCCACAAGAATGCATGTGATGATGAAAATAACCAGAGAAGTAGAGGATATGACTTTTATTTATTTATTTGTTTATTTATTTATTTATTCCTTTGGAGACATCATAGTTGTAACTTGTGGGAGGATCAGTCTACAGTGAATTGTGTGGCTCTATTATCAGCTATGGGGTAAATAAATAAATAAATAAATAATAATAAATTCTACTTAATAGACCTGACAACAGCTATTTAATTTACATTGTGAGATAAAGGTTACTTCTTTTAAAATTACCTCAGCAAAGCTGAAGTTGGGAAGAGTTAATAACTGAAATGTTCAAGTTTGAAAGAGAGAATATGCAGAATTTATAAAATGTTTAATTCTCATGTTATATCTTGTGCTGTGTAGAGGACTTCTAGCCTCTTTTGCAGGGAAGTAAATGTGTTTTTATTTTCATTATTTTCCTTCCCAAAATGAAAATTAAAAGAGAAAGAGTGAAACTGAATAATAACCATAGTTCAAGCCTTACAAAATTGGCGCTAGGTAAACAATAGGGAAAATTACCAAATGAACTTTAGCTTTTGCAGTATCTTTGGATACTGCAAAATACTTTGGATTTTTGCCATTTTAGACAGATGTTCATGGGTATAGATAATGCTTACAGAGTTCAGATTTCTAAAATCTACTAAAATGTTTGCTAATTTTAAAGAAAGTAAAACACTGTACAGTAGGTCTTTCATTTCAAGTAAAGGTTACAGTTTAAACATTCCCTGTGAAGTACATGAGCAAATGATAGAAAGTGACAAATTTAGCCTACTTAGACAGTCCCCTTTGTTTTCTTAGATGTCAGCTATTTGAAACAGTTACTTTGACGCTGGAACAATTTTGTATCAGCAGGAAATGAATTAGACAATCTTTAATAAACACATAAAGAGAAGCTCTACAGATACTTGCTTAAAAGCAACAAATTGAAGCATAAAACTAAAATGCACGAACTTACTTTCAGGCAAAGAGTGTGGAATTCAAGTATGAATGCAGCCATTTTAACATGTCCTGGCAATATAGTAGCTACTTTCATTTTTATAACTGCCCTCTCATTTCTATGGTCACTATTATATTTGTGGAGACGTTTGTATCATAAATTAGTTGAGTATTAAAAATAATTATTTCATTAAAGAAGGTAATACAGATTTAGAGAAAAAATTAAGTGCAGAGAAAGCCATCCACGTATTTTTTCCACTTGAGCTAGCTTTAACTGCAGTTGTAACTACACAATGTATATGATCTTCAGGATAGAATACACTTTTTCATCTATAAAACACAGTGGTAAATAGAAAAATGCAAAAAGAAAGTAGATGCTATTGAATGGACCTCAATTCTTGTATGAAATTATGTTCTGTCTTTCAGAAAAGAAACCTTGGTCTACTCATTCAGAAGTCCCACTAATGTCACAGAATCACAGAATCACAGAATTTCTAGGTTGGAAGAGACCTCAAGATCATCGAGTCCAACCTCTGACCTAACACTAACAGTCCCCACTAAACCATATCCCTAAGCTCTACATCTAAACGTCTTTTAAAGACTTCCAGGGATGGTGACTCCACCACCTCCCTGGGCAGCCTGTTCCAGTGTCTAACAACCCTTTCAGTAAAGAAGTTCTTCCTAACATCTAACCTAAAGTCATCCTCCTATCAAGTCTAACAATTTTGTTACAGCGGCTACATTTTTTTCAAAAGTGTGAACTATAACAAACTGGAAAAAAAATACCCCAAACCAACTCCTAAAAAGCTGCTCATGTATTATGTAAAAAACAAAGTTCTCAAAATAATTCTTGACTTCAGACTTTTCATTCTGGTAGACTAAGCAGGAATTTTAACCTTTTCTTCACTGTATCTGACCGAGATGATAACAAAGTATGTTATTTTTAGTAATCAGTATTTTTAGTACATTTAAATACTAAGAAAACCAATGTTGATAATGGGTTCATTTAGTTGAAAATAGGAATATTATTTTAATATAATACAGAAGCCATCTATAAGGAGAGAGTTCAAAAACCTCTGTTCTACTGCACTTTTTCTTCTACAGAAGTCTGTATTAAAATGGTTAAGAAATCTTTTTTCCCTATATTTTTTCAGAACAGCTGTAATTTAGACATGGAAATTTTTCAAACTTAAATCAACAGCAGAAGAACTTGATTGAGTCTGTATTAAATTGTGCTCTGTGTTAAGTCAGGTAGTCCACACATCTTGTATTTCTAATTAAAATTTTATGTAGCACTTAAAAATATTGTACTATAATATTAACAGTTAATTTAATAATTAAAATCTTATTTTTTCACACTGACTTCATGGCTGGTATTTACTTTAGTTCCATATATCTGTATAATGCAAGTGAAAAAACTTAGGGTATTTTTTATTAATATTATAAATTTTACTGCGCCCACCCACCCACATACACACACATAAACACACATACACAAACACATAAAGCTTGGCCAGGAAATTAGACATCTTATCTGTGAGCTTGCTAAATAAGGACCAATAACCTAGGTCTGCAGTACTCTGTGATAACTGCTTTTACAAAATGAAATTGTGACTTCTTCACAGCTTAGCTACAAGTAGGCACTATCAGTAAAACTGCATTTCAGTGCAATATGATGGGAAGTAAAAGATTTCAACATCTGACAGGAGAAAATGAACAACTGATAAACAATCTTTGAAATGTTCTCTCACTGCAAGGCATGCTTTTGATGATGATTTACATTTTTATTATTGTTGACTTTCAGGATGGAGCTGATGGTTGGCTAAACATACAATAACTGAAAGAACAAACCACATAAAATGCAAAACAAAACAAAACAAAAACAAAAACAAAAAAACATGACTGGCATCATCTGCTTTAAAAGTTTTCATTCATTTTTCTCTTCTATTTAAGTATTCAGTAAATTTAATTAGAATTCAATTTATCCAGGAAAAAAATATTTTAAGTTTCTAATTGCAACATAGTAAATACTCTAATTCCTCTTGCACTTTTCTCTTCCCATTGAAAAGAATAATTAAATTCTAATTCTCCATCTACTGTGCAATGAATGAACTACTACTAACACTTAATGCTCCTTTAAAGTCTTTTGTCAACATTTGATTTTGTATAATAATCTCAGACCGTAGCTGTAGGGAAAAACAGTATATAACTTCTGAAAGATAATCATGCTGAAATGTCATTGAATAAATCATCTGGTTTTGAAACTGTTACTTTTTTGACAGTGAACTCATCAAAAATTTCTTGGGTCTGCACTGAAAGATAATGGAAGAAAGAGTCACAGTTGTTTGTTAATACAGTTAATGTGTTCGGCTGAGTAAATAAATTGGAGGAAACAAAAATATAAGGAATTATTTTGTTTTGCTGCTTTGAAGATGCTGCTGTTCAAATGTTTGTTGGTTTGGGTCAATTTTTCATTTATATTAATACAGATAGTTATTTTTAAAACTAGCATAACTGAAAAATGTATTCTTTATACATTGAAAAATAATTTAAAACATTTTAGGTTAAACCAGTGTTCATTTGACTAAATCTTAATTCTCCCTGTAAAGTCCATTTAAAATTGTATGATTGTTTCCTACCCATGCACAAATTAAAACAAAAATATTACTACCAACACAGCTTTATCTTTTAAACAGAACTGGGTAAATTAAAAAAAAAAATGTTAGTAAATGATCATACGTTTACCTTAGTTCTTTAAGATTTTAATTACAATTTTTTTATGTCAAATAATCTAAAACAGATAAAAGGAAAAACAAAATAAAACAAACAAACAACAAAAAAAAAAAAGAAATGATAATTACAAAAAAAAATGCTATGATCATGCTGAAAATAGATCAGACAAAACCAAAAAGTTATTCTGAAGTCATAGAATCATAGATTATTCCAAGATGGAAGGAAACAACAAGGATCATCAAGCCCAACTCCTGGCTCCACACAGCACCATCCAAAAATCAGACCCAACGTCTGACAGCGTTGTCTGAGCTTTTTGAACTCCAGCAGACAGTGCTGTGAACACTGCCCTGGGGAGCCCATTCCAGTGCCCAACGACCTTCTGGGTGAAGAACCTTTTCGTAACACCTAGCCTGACCCTCCCCTGTCCCAGCTCCATGCCATTCCGTTGGGTCCTGTCGCTGTCCCCAGAGAGCAGAGCTCAG
Source organism: Anas acuta (assembly GCF_963932015.1). NCBI lineage: Eukaryota > Metazoa > Chordata > Aves > Anseriformes > Anatidae > Anas > Anas acuta. The sequence continues at coordinate 41,468,814 of NC_088979.1, forward strand.
CGCCTGCCACTCCGCTCCCCTCGAGGGAGCTGCAGGACACCATGAGGCCTCCCCTCAGCCTGCTCTGCTCTGGGCTGAGCAAACCAAGGGTGTTCCTCTTAAGTCTTAACTCCAGACCCTTCATAATCTTTGTAGCCTTAATTTTATTTCTGTACATATTTACAATTAAAAATTGTTCAGTATACTTTGGTGTTTGGGCTATAAATTCCATTCCTTAGTCATACCTATCTGTAAGTGGGATAAATTTGTATCTACTGTATTATACCATTTTTATCAGTGCTCAGAAGCAGTGACACACAATTCACCTCCCAGAAGTAAGGACAATGATACTACAGTTTATCATACAAGCTATTGAGATGATTGTCTAACATAGGTGTGCATCCTAATTTCTGTTTGGATTGTTCACATAGTCAAAAACTCACAGATGGCTGTTGGTAATGTATGCACAAAGGGAAACATGGAAGAACAGTGACTTTTTTTTCTTAAAAAAAATGTAGTTGGTTACAACCCCTTTTCATATTATAGATTTCAATTTTACAATAGTGTTAAGTACAGCACTTATACACCAGTTAGGAAACATTTATTTTATTTATCTGTCTATTAGATATCTTAGAATACAATTTAATCTTGTTTACAAACAAGTTTAGAAAATAATTATTGTCAAAACTTATATTGAACTTAAGCATAAGAATTATTTTGCAATGTAAATAATTAATATATTCCTTTATGTCTTTCACTTCAAAAATTATAATGCTTAAAATCTGACTGTCTAATGTAACAACAGGAATGGATGCCTGTGCTATATTGCTGATGATAAAATGAACATGTAAATTTAAAACTGGTAACTCACATTTCTGTTTAGAAATAGACAATGAAGCAAGTCAATTATTCAGCTCCTATGTATATTTTTCTGTATGTTTTGTACATCCTACCTTGCCTAATAGCTGAAAGAGAAATCCTATCTGAGCAGCATTTTGCACGAAGGCATCAAGCACAAACTGAAGATGATGACTGCTTAAGGGCTCTCCAGAGATAACAGGGCTGTGCAAAACCAAAAAAATCCACTTTTAGTTAGCATAAGTTTGTGTAGTAAAACTATTGACTGGTTTTAAAAAAATATTTTCCTTTTGTATAAACAGTAATGTGTAATAACTGTGTGCAAGAGACCATCTGTAGTGCTAGCATACAAGTTTAATGTGGCAGGACTCCCTTCAGGTGAAATAAATGGATGAAACCTGATCAAACATTTTACAAGAAATCCACCAGAAGTCTGGGAAGGATACAATAATAGGTGGTTAGAAACCTTCAGGTTGAAAGAAATCCAGTTACTTAAAATCAGAATTTGTACAAAGAACGGGAGTCTGCAGATTTGCAATGTGGGTCTTAAACACTTTGGATATTAAATGAAAGCAAATGAATTGCAGGAATCACAGATGAAGATGACAGAATCATATGTACTCTTTCGGTGCAAATAAAATACATCAATAAAGTCGTGGCTCCAAAATCTTCCCCCCCCCCCTCCTTTTTTTTTTTTTTTTTGAACTTCGTAGTGCTACACAAAAGAGGGCTGTGATCTGATCTCTGACCATGTGGTGAAGTGAAATTTTCTCGTGTCCACATTATTTAGTGATTTAGTGCTGGGACGTTTCTAGAACAGATGTGTTTTGGAGGGAGCTAATTGTAGCAGTCAAAACAGAGCCAGGGTAAAAGCTAACAGTTAAGCGGTATGGACAATCAAGGATTCAGTGCTTAAGCTCACTACCTAGCTCTCTTGTATTTAGCAGAATTTATGGTCTGTTACATTGTGGCTTAGCTATGTAACAAAGGAGAAACGTGCCTTGAAAATGGAGTTAAAATGTCACTGAAGTTCTAGTTTTATGAGTTCATACAATATAAAATGGACATGCTTTCACTTTTCCACAAATCACACTACTACAGATTGAACATATGTAGCTATTTGGTTTGAAATGCAAAACCTGAATGCAGCTGAAAACTACTTTTAATTCAAAATACGTATATATTAGAGTGTATCTTTGTTGAACAAATTTTAAAGCTCCCTTTTCCCAGTCGCAGATTAAAAAGGTGTCAGATACAGGTCTTCATGTCAGGAAAACCAGAAGACAGACACTCTGGATACAGAAAAGAAAACACACATACTCTAAGTTCATTATTTTAGGAGGGTAGACTAGACTGTGTATAGCTGTGTAAATACTTTCCAACAGATTCCTTGCATGGAAAAGGTATGTTGGAGGGCGGTTTTTATCAGAATTATAATATAAAATATCTCTTTAAATAAATATCAACAGGTTGATTTGTTTTTAACTTCATTGTGGGTAATTTGAGTGTTCCTTGATTAAGAAAAGAAAAATGCAGTACAGCAATTGCATTGGCCAGATGAATTTCTAAACTTATACGTATTGGTCCTTAATGTGATACAGGATGTGATTGGTTAGATTTCATACACGCTGACTTCCATGTGTGTCTCCTATTGAGGCAATCAATAATGCATACTCACAAGGCATATACTATAACCTCCTGCAGCACATTCAGAACTTTCCTGTGCTCATAGCTGTCAGATACCCAATGTTTCTTGTAGTCATTTTCTGAATGTTGAATTGGTGAGAAGCATTCCCAGGGGGGAGACTGTGGGAAAATAATTGCCTCATATTTAATGAAAAATGACCCGTAATAAAGTGCTGTTGGTTTTATATGTGTGTGTGGTTATTGTTGTTGTTTGTTTTGTTTTGTTTTTCTCGTTTTTTTAAGTTGATGACAAGCTCAGAAATAGTATAATGTAGCTTTGGTAAAACAAATATCTCGTTGTCCCAAATTTCAAAGTGCTGAAATGTCCCAGTTACTAGTGATAACTTTAGCAATTGTTTAAAGCAGTTGAGATATGTCTGCAGGGCTACACTGGTGAGTCTTTTCTCCTGTGTACTACAAATATTTTACATTGCCAATCTCCTTTTGTCTCACTGCCAAGGTTACAGCCAAGAAACGATTTTTCCACTTTGTTAATCTGGCGTTTCTGGAGGTTTTTAGGAAACACAGGAAATTCTAGTGCCTAGTAAAATGCAAGTCATTTGTATAACAGTGGGCAAAAATATCAAGTGTTCTGCACCTGCTTTACACTCCAGCACTGTAATTCTGTAAAGTAAACAGTAGATCTCAGGGTCAGATTACAAATTCTAGTAGGCTGTTTGCTAGATTGCCGCTTTGTTTAACCTTTACGCTTTCATTTAGAAAGGAGAAAGTATCATTGTCACACCAAAAGGGCAGTTAAAGAGTTTTAATTAACTGTGGAGGTAATTAGACCTCCCAGTTTAACAATTATCTGACAATTCTTTTCTCTTGTAAGTCCTTTAAAGGTGCGCAGGGTTTTTGTTTGTTTGTTTGTTTGTTTTTTATGAGAAACAAAATTCATTTCATATCTAGATTGAAAAAAAGTGGATGGAAGACTGTGTAGAAAGAAAAGCTGATTCCACTATGAAATTATCTGTTTTCTTTTCCTAATCTATTAACAAGTCAAAAACTATCAGTTTCTCAACCACCATTCCCTGCCAAAATCCAATTCTAATTCAATTGATCTGTTTAATATTCCCTCCCTCCAACCTCTTGAGTTTCTGCTCTGTTTGGCCCATTGTGATATTCACACTTGTAACAAAAGTGAAAGAAAAGCTTCCCTCACCTTGTTTCCCATAGTGTTTGCTGTTGACAACTGTAGTTTAATGAGTGCCTGTCCTTACAATTATTTGAAATCTCTGAGCCATATATCTGTCTCCCTACAGAAAACAGGGTCTCTTTAGTCATGGGAGATGAGATACTGCTCATCAGTTTTGATTCTCAACTTGTTTCTAAGATGTTTTTAAGATGTAAATATACTTCAAAAAGCAAGTACATAGGTCCTTGAAGGCAGAAAATGGAATGTAATACACAACTTCATTTAATGGATCATCTTTACTTAAATTAAAAAATAGAAAATAATTAAATTTAAAAAGGGGGGGAGGCTTTTGTTTGTTTGAATTAATTATTACAGTTTCACCTTAGTTAACTGCACAACAGGTGTGGGTTGTGGGAATATCTCTTGTATTGCTCTGTTGAAACCAATTTCCCATAGACCTATATTCCAAATCAATCTGTTACTGCACATTTGTATGCATATAGATTTATGTTTTACCTTCAATGCCTTCTATGTGAAGCTTGAAAACTGTAAGATGATTAAGTATATTTCTCACCAGTACACAAGAGGATAAAGACACCAAATTGAGCAGGTCACCATAAAAGTGAAAGAAGGGTGACAGTGACAGATTTGAGGGTAGAACCTATGTCTGTACATATAATATGTGTTTATTTCACCAAAATATGTTTGTAACATTTAACTATTACAAAATGCCTTTTGGACAGATAGATATGAATTTTTAATAATATAAACCTATGCAGATTTTACTTAAATTCTCTTACACTTAGGAAAAGAAGAGAATTCAGATTTTGGTGACAAGTGAATTATCATGCTTTATATTGTAATTGGAAGTTGATATCCAAAAAAAAAAAAAAAAAGGACAAATTTTAAAGAAAGGCAGGAGAAAGCTAAAAAAACATGAAGAACTGAAAGTGCTGAAATGATGACAGGAGTCAACCAAGAAAAGAACAGCATTTAGCCACGAGGATTTTTTTTTTCTCTTTTGGTTGAATTTCAGGGTAAAATAAAAATGAAAAAAGAAAACCAACATTCAACATCATCTCAGGAGTTTTAGGTGCCATCATAAACCTCATGAGATTTACTCTCATTTTATTAACCTCCCCGCCCCCCCCCCCAATCATTGTGTAGTTATAAGCCCTGTGAATTCTCAGTTGCTTATCATTTATTCTATGTACAATAAATCCTTATTTGTAATATGCACCATATAATGGAGTAGTAAATATTTTCAATTAGCTTTAGTGTCACAGTCCTCAAAAACTGATGCATTTATGTTAATACAAAAGCGTACATGGAACATTTTATCATGCATTAGAGATTTTAATCAGGTAATCTGCACAGCATCTGGAAACCTAAGCAGAGGCAAAGTCTGCTATAACAAAGGCACTGTAACAGTTCACCTTCAGTGAAGAACAATAATGCATTATTAAATTCACTTTCCTGCTCAGTGGTTACACTTAGCTGACCACAGCAAATTTGCTCTCTGCCTGGTCTTCACAAGTTGGCAGAAAAATAGATTCTGTCACATTTAACGGGTTCTGAAAATGACAGGATGCCTCTCTTGGTTTAACTATAAACCATAATCTTTCAGAAGTAAATACAATTACAAATGCCTTTTGTCACGTAGTTCTTAGGAAGGATATTATATGTGGGTTATTTGACTAGCAGATCTCACTATGTACTTGAGTATCATTAGAAGGTAGAATTGATATTGCACAACAGCAACTTCAAAAAAGAATCAAATTTATATCTTCCTTTGATCCTAAATGACACCATAATTCTTAGAAAACAAAGATACAGATATCAAATTCCTTGAGCATGGTCAATCTGTTATCAAGAAATATTATTCCTTAGACTAACAAGAAAAAAAAAAAAAGTTCTCTTTTATCCAAAATAATGTTTTAATCTTAGTCTACATTGATAAGTCACTTCCTTTGTTTTACGTTTGACTATTTGACTGAGGGAACTTTTAAGAAAACTGCAAAAGATTCAGTATTCAGTGGTGAAAGCATTGATTAGGAATGCAGTTAGCAAAAGACGGCATATTTATATACAAAGAGCCTGATTCATTTTGGATTTTGGTGTGCAAGGATTTTATCATGCTTGCAGCATGATAAAAATCTGCTTCATATGATGACATTCTCTTTCAGGTAGAGGTCTTGAACCAGCACTTCATACCACTTAAGTCCTGGTGAAGTGCAATTTAGGTCCAAATTAAGATCCATTAAAGAGCTTTAATTAGCGTTGTGTATTTAACAAATTTAGCAATTATATTTTTTCTCCTATAAGCACTTCAATTCAGATAGTTTTATTACAAATATCTTAGCTATAAAGTGAGATTTATGTAGACTCTTGGAAACACAGGATTAGATTCTAGGATCTGTTTCATTACTTACTCCAGTACAAAAAATTAGGCTTCTTAAGTCATCAGAAGGAACTTTGGTATTACAATGACACCATATCATACAAGTCACATAACACTCAACTCAGTCATCTTCCCTTTAACTGGAATTACTATCTTGTATTATGGACAGACTGTCCATAATTAATTTACTTGTCAACTCTGTACACTGAGAATCTAAAATGGCACAGAAAGTTTCTAGCTTAAATCTGCCCTTTCTAAGTACACTGGTACTGCTTTTGGGACAAGAAGTCAAATTAGGATTTCTTAGACTTTGAATGGATACTTCTGGTATTGCTGATCACTCTCCAGCAGTGAGGTACTTATGACCTCCTTTTAAACCATTAGCCACAAGCTAGACCTTTTTGCCACTGATGGACAATAGTGATGGTGATGAAATATTACAGTTAGACACAAAACTATCTCAAGATGTAGAAGTTTCTATTCCCTCTGTTGTCTGAGGAAATTCAATCACAATCATCCAATCCAGAAATTTAAGTCATTTTCCTTTCTACCTATGAAGAAATTTTTTTCCTTTTTAACAAAATTTACCTTTTTGTTAAATCTGTTCCATAGATAAGTTCCTCTTCCAAGAGCAAAGCAATATAAGAAAAAATAAGACTACTTCTTTGCTTGGGCACTCTCCTAAGCACGTGGAGACCTGAGTTAAAACTACTGCCCCACTTACCAATCTACATCAAAATATTCAGTACAGAAAGCAATAAGCTTCAGTTCTTTCTCATAAAAAGAAAAGTTCTGATCACTAATTTATGCTTACAGCAATGCTCATGGTCCCTTTGGCCATCCATAGACATCCATAGAGG